>NW_021822971.1:0-76620 GCF_901001165.1 Salmo trutta
ATTCAGAGTGTTTTCTATCCAAACCTGAACAATAATATGCATATTCTAGCTTCTGAGTTGGTGTAGGAGGCAGTTAAAATGGGAACATATTTTTTTCCAAAATTCTCAATACTGCCCCCTAGCCCAGACAGGTTAAACAGAAGGCGCTGTGAATTTTGGGCCTGCTCTGAAATATGTGATAGTTGGCTTCTAAATGTGTTGGACAAAGTATGTTTGGTGTCAGTCTGTATCAGTTTGGTGTCAGAATGATATCTTATTGACTGATGGCTGACTTGATGGCAGTATAATATATTGGCATTGTACATTTCATATTGCAAATGGACAGTGTACATTTCCAATGTATTTAATTAGGGATATATCATCACCAAATGGACATCAACATCAACGAGCGATGGAGAGGAACCACTATCACTGCTCGGCCATTCTGAGTTCAACGAGCCAGTCAATTGAGCATTTCTGCAGTATATTAGAGCAGGTCCAATTCGTGTTGCTAAATGCCCATTGTAAGACATTGCAAATGGACAGTGTACATTTCCAATGTGTTTAATTAGGGATTTACCATCACCAAATGGACATGCTGAAATCAACATCAATGAGCGATGGAGAGGAACAACTATCACTGCTTGACCATCCCGAGTTTAATGGGAGAGTCAATTGGGCATTTCTGCAGTATATTAGAGCAGGTCCAATTCGTGTTGCTAAATGCCCATTGTAAGACATTGCAAATGGACAGTGTACATTTCCAATGTGTTTAATTAGGGATTTACCATTACCAAATGGACATGCTGAAATCAACATCAATGAGCGATGGAGAGGAACAACTATCACTGCTTGACCATCCCGAGTTTAATGGGAGAGTCAATTGGGCATTTCTGCAGTATATTAGAGCATGTCCAATTCGTGGTGGTAAATGCCCATTGTAAGACATTGCAAATGGACAGCCATGTACCTGGTAATCTGAACGGGTTACCAGGAGCACATTTTTTAAATGGTTTTTAATGTCTTTAAGGGGGTGCAAGGGGTCCATGGCCAGGTAGGGAGCACCCCCCACCCGGGCCCATCCAATAGACTGTAACTACCAATTGGATACGATGAAAAAGGGGAGAAAAAAAAATATATATATACATAGAAATAAATAAAAACATAGCTTAGTGTGAGCGTATTTAATTTATTTCAGACTTTCCGAATGCACTTTTCTTAACATCTTATACCCTATAGGTTGTAAAAAAAAACTTTGAAAGCTGTTATAACTTGTATCATTATTATAGGGCTGTGAAACCCATAGCCGAATGGCTTCAGTCTGAGCATTTCTCACTGGAAAATGCTGCTGACATTGAACATAGCTTAGGGTTGAGGGTATTTCATTCCAGCTGGGATTCCCCTCTATTTAACAGTAGCAATGTAATTGCGATAATGTTAAAAATATTCTAAGAATAGCCTAATTTACAAATAACTTACTGTGCATAGATCTCCCCTGAAACATGAATATTTGAGCATTATATATAAACATGTCTAGTTAGTTACCTTGCTTTGAAGTAGCCTAACTAATCCCTGATTTATTGAATGCAGGAAAAGTATTTGGTTATAAGGATAGGCCCTTATTTTCCCCACTTCTTGTCTGACTGACGTGCCCTAAGTAAACTGCCTGTTACTCAGGCCCAGAAGCCAGGATATGCATATAATTGGTATCATTGGATAGAAAACACTTAGAAGTTTGTATAAATGTTAAAATAATGTATGAGACTATAACACAATAGATATGGTTGGAGAAAATCCAAAGAAAAACCAACTGGAATTTTTTTTCCATTAGAACGTATAGGGACAATGTTAAATCCAGCTCCCAGATTGCAATTCCTATGGCTTCCACTAGATGTCAACAGTCTTTGTTCAAGGTTTCAGGCTTGTTTCTTCCCAAACGAGGAAGAATTCTGAGTTTGGAAACAGGAACCCACAGTTGAAAATTAGTCTGTGCGCTCAAGTCTGCTAATATCATTTAGAGTTAATTTGGGACTAAAAGGGAGGGATTAAACAGTTATTGGCATGCTTGAAAAATGTATTGCTTTTCAAAATACATTTGTTATTTTCTCCTCTGATTTGAGCCCACAACAAAATCATTAATTTCCCTACAGTGTGTAACTATATCCAGTCATCATCAGAACAGATGACTCCAGTGATGTCAGAGATTGTAATTAAACTGAAAGGTAACTTTGAAACAAGATTTGATGAGTTTATTCTCCCCACAGAGGTGATGCAGTTTGTTAGGGACCCATTTTATGCTGATGCGGAGGATAGATGAGGGTCCACTCTTCCTAAAGTTCATACACATGCAAGCATCTTATCTGAGGCAGGCACTTCAGTCTGTGGGCTGTGCAAAGTTTTGGACTGAGCATATTATTGCAGGAAATTTCTCAAACATCTAGGAGTAAATCTTCTCTAAAATACAACAATATACAAACAATAAAACAAATGAATAATGTGTGTAGATTGTGTGTGATAGAGTGGACATGTTTAACTATACTTGTGGGGACCAAAAATCCCTGCAAGAATAGTAAACTAAAAGAAATTCGACCAACTGGGGACATTTTGCCCCCCCCCCCTGCCCCACAAAGAAAAAACCTATTTCTAGGGGGTTTAGGGTAAGAATTTAGGTTAGGGTTTAGGTTTTGGGGTTAAGGTTAAGGTTAGGTTTTGGGGTTAAGGTAGTAGTCGTGGAATCATTGGAAAGGGGACTTGTCTTTGTACTTTTGTTTTATCAATAAATCTATACGTTTTAGGCATGATACAACGCTTTCAGTGTATGTATAGTACTCTAATAATGCTTGCGAACTATAAATGGGAGTTTTGCAAATCTATCTGATATTCTTTGGTTGGTCTTACAATGCATTTAGCTAGTGTTTTAGTTTTACTATATAATATAGACCTAATATAAAATATAATATGTGTGTCTGATAGGATTAGATTGGTCAGCATATTTTATATAGAGAACACTTCTGGTCAGGTATAATTTATATTTTATTAATTTACTTTTATGTAAAACTGACATGCGCAAAACAAATCAACACTAAAATAAGAAAGTCAAAATGTTGAGTGAGAAAGATCCTCCTTGATACCCCTTCCTCAAGTCCCCCAAATATTCTAATGTTATGCAAATGCAGGCGGAGACAAGGACCTTGATACCCTTTCCACAAGTCCCCCAAATACGCAAATGTTATGCAAATTAAATATGCACACTGCAGTCCCAAAACCCAGGTACAGGGGGCACTGTCCGGATACACACTTACACATACCGTGACCGAAAAAACCACCTTCTGGGGACCAAACCCAAATAACGAGATATTCACACTAGGCATATTAGCATACCATTTTCTATCAGTTCCAATGGTCCGCATTGTGAGGAGCAAGATTTTGTCCCCACTTAGTCATGACGTCCCCATACAGAAGGTGTGCAAACAGTTCAATGTCCCCATTGGGTATGCAAAACAAGACCACACACACACACACACACACACACACACACACGCACACACCACAACTCAGATGGTTCTGTTATGAGTAATATGTTTAGTTAGCCCCTGTCTACATATATATGTTTGTTATTGTGTTGTTTATGGTTGTATTTCAATTTGTTTATATATGTGATGTGTATCAGGGCTATTGTTCATCTACTGTGTGTGTGTGTGTGTGTGTGTGTGTGTGTGTGTGTGTGTGTGTGTGTGTGTGTGTGTTGTGTGGTTTGCTTGTGTGTGTGTGTGTATATTGTTTGTCTGTTGTTCATTTTTGTCATTATTTCGATCTTTTTTTCACTTGCTTTTCTTTTTGTAAATATTTGTTTTACATATTTATTAATTTATTTGTATATACGTTATTTGAATTTTTTTTTGATTAAAACTCCATTGTTGGTTAAGGGCTTGAAAGTAAGCATTTCACTGTTGTATTCGGCGCATGTGATCAATATAATTTGATTTGATTTGTGTGTTACTTAGTACAACTGGCCAGAGATGGGAGGAGTTTCAAAACTGTAACTTGGGAACTGGGTTTCCAGGTTAAAGTCTAGAGTTTAATTTAGCTTCACATCATTACATGTTGAATAAATGAATCTATTTTCTTTAACTATTTAACTCTGAAAATATCTAATTGGTTTGTTGTAGAGTGTAGAGTGTGGGACACATGTTCAACATGTGTGAAGAAACCAAGAGAAAAGTTACAGGGGAAAGCAGTTACAGACTTTATCTTTAGTTGGTATGCTATGGTAAACATCTGGGGTTTCTTATCGCCCCCTTCAGGGACAGGCCTGTAACTACTCCACATTCTTGTGGATCACAATATCGAAACTAATCAATCAATCAATCAATCAATCAAATGTATTTAAAAAGCCATTTTTACATCAGCAGATGTCACAAAGTGCTATACAGAAACCCAGCATAAAACAATAAACAGCAAGCAATGCAGATGTAGAAGCACGGTGGCTAGGAAAAACTCAGATCGGTAAGCGCAATGTAAAATATATTATATAGATTCATTTTTTTCACATTTTCAAACAGTCCATTTATATTTTCCAACGGGGCTATACATTTAGGTGAGTTTTTTTTCTCACCTGAGAAGTCTCGTTTCACTGCCAAAAATAAAATGAAACCATCTAGTGTTCATCGAAACAACAGCACAATGTCAAATACAGGGAGCCTAGTTAAATAATTAACATCCAATCACATTAACTGTTACTCTCTCGCGGGAATTCCACTAATGGTTAATATGTAGCCAAACGTAGCTGCTGCTCATTCCGTTTGCTCGAAAATGTATAAATGGTTAAAAAGTAAGGCCCGCATTCATAGAGACACATACCAGCTCTACTGGTAGTACTAATACTACCAGCAGTACTACACCTGCACCTGTCAATGACACAAGTTGTTCTGCTTCCACGAGCACATCCAATGCTAGCATCAGTAATTCTACATTTGTTGTTAGACCAGCTAGCATGGGCACTGACAGTTGTGAATCTGATGCAGCCGAAGAGCTACTGCCCCCTTACCCGGGAAAGCACCGAACAACAGACAGGGACCATCGAAGAGGCGCAAATATGATGAGAATTACATTGATTTGGGGTTCACTTATATTGGGAGCAGTGCTTTTCCTTAGCCACAGTATGTTATGTGTGCAAAAGTACTATCTCACAACTCGATGAAACCTTCAGTCTTGCGCAGACATTTAGAAACAAAACATGCCAATTTGAAAAATAAGCCACAGGAGTTTTTTGAGCGAGAATTAAGACAACTTTCGAGTAGTACGACATGTATAAAATCAACAGATACCATTAATAAGAAAGTGCTAGAAGCATCTTATGTTGAGCTAAAGAGTGGCTAGGACAGGCAAGCCCCCCCATACTAATGTGGATGACTTAATTCTTCCTGCTGCCGTGGATATGGCTGGGGCAATGATGGGGGAAAAGGCAAAAAAAAACTATACAGACAATGCCTTCATCAAACAACACTGTTTTAAAACGCATCAGTGACATGGCAGGAGATGTTTTGAAACAATTACTGCTTCGCATACAAGCCAGGGAATTCTATGCGTTACAGCTGGATGAGTCAACAGACGTGGCGGGCTTGGCACAGCTCCTGGTATATGTCTGTTACGTTTATGTGGGGTCAATTAAGGACCTACAAACCACTGGAAACCAGGACAACAGGAGAGGATATTTTTAAAATACTGGACAGCTTTGTGACATCAAACGGACTTTGGTGGTCAAGATGTGTTGGTATCTGTACTGATGGCGCAAAAGCCATGACAAGAAGACATAGTGAAGTGGAAACGCGCGTGAAAGCAGTTGCTCCCGAAGACACTTGGGTATACTGCAGCATCAACTGAGAGGCTCTTGCTGCCAAGGGAATGACTGACAGCTTGAAAGACCTTTTGGACACTACAGTGAAAATGGTTAACTTTGTTAAAGCATGGCGCCTGAATTCTCGTGTATTTTCTGCACTCTGCAATGATATGGGCAGCGACCATGTAACACTTTTGCAACATACAGAAGTGCGCTGGTTATCAAGGGGCAAAGTATTGACAAGTTTTTTTTAATTGAGAGACAAGCTTAAAGTTTTCGTTACTTACCATAATTTTCACTTGTCTGACCGCTTGTATGATGACGAGTTTCTCACACGACTGGCCTATTTTGGTGATGTTTTTTCTCGCCTGAATGATCTGAATCTAGGATAACAGGGACTCTCCGGCAAATATATTCACAAAAATTGAGGCTATGATTAACAAGGACAACACACAGGTCTTTCCATCATTGTATGATTTTTTGTGTGCAAATAAACTCAAGCTTACGGACAATGTCAAATGTGATATAGCGAAACACCTGAGTTGGGTTCGCAATTACGCAGGTACTTTCCCGAAACGGAGGACACAAACAACTGGATTCGTTATCCCTTTCATGCACTGCCTCCAGTCCACTTACCGATATCTGAACAAGAGAGCCTGATCAAAATTGCAACAAGCGGTTCTGTGAAAATTGAATTTATTCAGAAGCCACTGCCAGATTTCGGAATTTTGCTGCACTCAGAGTATCCTGCCTTGGCAAATCGCACTGTTCAGACACTGATGCCCTTTGCATCCACGTACCTATGTAAGAGTGGATTCTTGGCCATCACTAGCAAGAAAACTAAATATAGGCACAGACTGTGTGTGGGAAATGATCTAATACAACCCAACATTGCAGAGTTATGTGCATCCTTTCAAGCATACCCTTTTCATTAACCTGTGATGAGTTATTCACAATTTTCGATGAACAAATAAGGTTTTATTTGTAAGATGGTTGAATAAAGAGCAAAATAATTGATTATTATTATATTATTATTTGTGCCCTGGTCCTAAAAGAGCTCTTTGTCACTTCCTATAAGCCGGGTTGTGACAAAAACTATTAAGTTTAATAAATGTATTGTATAGTGTGTGTGTGTGGCAGGCTTACAATGATGCCAAAAAGACAACATTTGAGAGTGCGCTGACCCTGGTGCTAGAGGGAGTACGCAGCTGGAGTTTGAATGTTTGAAGGGGTACGGGACTATAAAAAGTTTGGGAACCACTGGTGTAGACCAATTAGGGTTTCCAATCTCTCCAAAATAATGTGGTGATCGATGATGTCAAAAGCAGCACTAAGGTCTAGGAGCACGAGGACAGATGCAGAGTCTTGGTCTGACACCATTAAAATGTAATTAACCACCTTCACGAGTGCAGTCTCAGTGCTATGATGTGGTCTAAAACCAGACTGAAGCATTTCGTATACATTATATTTCGTCAAGAAGGCAGTGATTTACTGCGCAATAGCTTTTTCTAAAATGTTTGAGTGGAATGGGAGACTCGATATAGGCTGATAGTTTTTTACATTTTCCGGGTCAAGGCTTGGCTTTTTCCAGAGAGGCTTTATCACTGCCACTTTTAGTGAGTTTAGTACACATCCGATGGATAGGCCACCATTTATTATCTACAACATAGGAGGGCCAAGCACGGGAAGTAGCTCTTTCAGTCGTTTAGTTGGAATAGGGTCCAGTATGCAACTTGAGGGTTTAGAGGCCATTCCTATAGAGTCCGTAATTTACTTTCTAATGATCATCCTCTTTTCATCGAAGAAGTTCATGAATTCATCACTGCTGAAGTGAAAACCATCCTTTCTTGTTGAATGCTGCTTTTAAGTTAGCTTTGCGAAAGTGTTGAAAACACATTTAGGATTGTTCTTATTCGCCTAAATTAGGTTGGAAAAATAGGAAGATCGAGCAGTACTGATATTGCACGGTACTGTCTTTCCAAGCTAGTCGGAAGATGTTTTGTGGAGCGACATTTCCGTTCTAATTTTCTGTTTCCCAGGGAGCAAATTTCTTTTCACAAATATTTATTGTTTTTAGCTGTGCGACTACATCTAGGGTATTACGCAAGTTTAAATTTAGATCCTCAGTTAGGTGGTTAACCGATATTTGTATTCTGACGTCCTTGGGTAGGTGGAGGGAGTCTGGAAGGGCATCTAGGAATCTTGTGGTTGTCAGAGAATTTATAGCACGGCTTTTGATGATCCTTGGTTGGGGTCTGAGTAGATGACTTGTTGCGATTGCAAATGTAATAAGATGGTGGTCCGATCGTCCAGGATTATTTAGACCTACAATATGTATTCCACAGGACAAAATTAGATCCAGGGTATTTTTATATATATATATATATTATTATTTTATTTTTTTTCACCTTTATTTAACCAGGTAGGCAAGTTGAGAACAAGTTCTCATTTACAATTGCGACCTGGCCAAGATAAAGCAAAGCAGTTCGACAACATACAACAACACAGAGTTACACATGGAGTAAACAACATACAGTCAATAATACAGTAGAAAAAAATAAGACTATATACAATGTGAGCAAATGATGTGAGATAAGGGAGGTAAAGGCAAAAAAATGCCATGGTGGCAAAGTAAATAAAGTATAGCAAGAAAAACACTGGAATGGTAGATTTGTAGTTTGAAGAAAGTTCAAATGTAAATAATATGGTGCAAAGGAGCAAAATAAATAAAATAAATAAATACAGTAGGGGAAGAGGTAGTAGTTTGGGCTAAATTATAGATGGGCTATGTACAGGTGCAGTGATCTGTGAGCTGCTCTGACAGCTGGTGCTTTAAGCTAGTGAGGGAGATAAGTGTTTCCAGTTTCAGAGATTTTTGTAGTTCGTTCCAGTCATTGGCAGCAGAGAACTGGAAGGAGAGACGACCAAAGGAGGAGTTGGCTTTAGGGGTGACCAGAGAGAAGTACCTGCTGGAGCGCGTGCTACAGGTGGGTGCTGCTATGGTGACCAGTGAGCGGAGATAAGGGAGGACTTTACCTAGCAGGGTCTTGTAGATGACCTGGAGCCAATGTGTTTGGCGACGATTATGAAGTGAAGGCCAGCCAACGAGAGCATACAGGTCGCAGTGGTGGGTTGTATATGGGGCTTTGGTGACAAAACGGATGGCACTGTGATAGACTGCATCCAGCTTGTTGAGTAGGGTATTGGAGGCTATTTTGTAAATGACATCGCCGAAGTCGAGGATTGGTAGGATGGTCAGTTTTACGAGGGTATGTTTGGCAGCATGAGTGAAGGATGCTTTGTTGCGAAATAGGAAGCCAATTCTAGATTTCACTTTGGATTGGAGATGATTGATGTGAGTCTGGAAGGAGAGTTTACAGTCTAACCAGACACCTAGGTATTTGTAGTTGTCCACAAATTCCAAGTTAGAACCGTCCAGAGAAGTTATGCTGGATGGGCGGGCAGGTGCAGGCAACGATCGGTTGAAGAGCATGCATTTAGTTTTACTTGTGTTTAGGAGCAGTTGGAGACCACGGAAGGAGAGTTGAATGGCATTGAAGCTCGTTTGGAGGGTTGTTAACACAGTGTCCAAAGAAGGGCTAGAAGTATACAGAATGGTGTCGTCTGCGTAGAGGTGGATCAGAGATTCACCAGCAGCAAGAGCGACATCATTTATATATACAGAGAAAATAGTTGGCCCAAGAATTGAACCCTGTGGTACCCCCATAGAGACTGCCAGAGGTCCAGACAGTAGGCCCTCCGATTTGACACACTGAACTCTGTCAGAGAAGTAGTTGGTGAACCAGGCGATGCAATCGTTTGAGAAACCAAGGCTACTAAGTCTGCCGATGAGGATGTGGTGATTAACAGAGTCAAAAGCTTTGGCCAGGTCAATGAATACGGCAGCACAGTATTGTTTCTTATCGATGGCGGTTACGATGTCGTTTAGGACCTTGAGCGTGGCTGAGGTGCACCCATGACCAGCTCTGAAACCAGATTGCATAGCGGAGAGGGTGCGGTGGGATTCGAAATAGTCGGTAATCTGTTTGTTGACTTGGCTTTCGAAGACCTTAGAAAGGCAGGGTAGGATGGATATAGGTCTGTAGCAATTTGGGTCAAGAGTGTCACCTCCTTTGAAGAGGGGGATGACAGCAGCTGCTTTCCAATCTATGGGAATCTCAGACGACACGAAAGAGAGGTTGAACAGGCTAGTAATAGGGGTTGCAATAATTTCGGCAGATAATTTTAGAAAGAAAGGGTCCAGATTGTCAAGCCCAGCTGATTTGTAGGGGTCCAGATTTTGCAGCTCTTTCAGAACATCAGCTGAATGGATTTGGGAGAAGGAGAAATGGGGGAGGCTTGGGCGAGTAGCTGTGGGGGGTGCAGTGCTGTTGAATGCAGTAGGGGTAGTTAGGTGGAAAGCATGGCCAGCCGTAGAAAAATGCTTATTGAAATTCTCAATTATAGTGGGCTTATCGGTGGTGACAGAGTTTCCTATCCTCAGTGCAGTGGGCAGTTGGGAGGAGGTGTTCTTATTCTCCATGGACTTTACAATGTCCCAGAACTTTTTAGAGTTGGAGTTGCACGAAGCAAATTTCTGTTTGAAAAAGCTAGCCTTGGCGTTTCTAACTGCCTGTGTGTATTGGTTTCTAACTTCCCTAAAAAGTTGCATATCGCGGGGGCAGTTCGATGCTAATGCAGAACGCCACAGGATATTTTTGTGTTGGTTAAGGGCAGTCAGGTCTGGGGAGAACCAAGGGCTATATCTGTTCCTGGTTCTAAATTTCTTGAAAGGGACATGCTTATTTAAGATGGAGAGGAAGGCATTTTTAAAAAATAACCAGGCATCCTCTACTGACGGGATGAGGTCAATATCCTTCCAGGATACCAGGGCCAGGTCGATTAGAAAGGCTTGCTCGTTGAAATGTTTCAGGGAGCGTTTGACAGTGATGAGTGGAGGTCGTTTGACCGCTGACCCATTACGGGTGCAGGCAATGAGGCAGTGATCGCTGAGATCTTGGTTGAAAACAGCAGAGGTGTAATTAGAGGGCACATTGGTTAGGATGATATCTATGAGGGTGCCAGTGTTTGCGGCTTTGGGGTTGTACCTGGTGGGTTCATTAATAATTTGTGTGAGATTGAGGGCATCAAGCTTGGATTGTAGAATGGCTGGGGTGTTAAGCATGTCCCAGTTTAGGTCGCCTAGTAGCACGAGCTCTGAAGATAGATGGGGGGCAATCAGTTCACATATGGTGTCCAGAGCACAGCTAGGGGCCGAGGGGGGTCTATAGCAGGCGGCAACGGTGAGAGACTTGTTTTTGGAGAGGTGGATTTTTAAAAGTAGAAGTTCAAATTGTTTGGGTACAGACCTGGATAGCAGGACAGAACACTGCAGGCTATCTCTGCAGTAGATTGCAACACCGCCCCCTTTGGTCGTTCTATCTTGTCTTACTGTGGCAATGAGTAGGTCCGGAGACATGTTGGACAAAACCCACTGTGTCGATGATGGCTCCGAAAGCCTTTTGGAGTGGGTCTGTGGACTTTTCCAGGTGAATATTAAAGTCACCAAAAATGTGAATATTAAATGCCATGACTACAAGGCCCAATAGGAATTCAGGGAACTTCGTGAGGAATGCTGTATATGGCCCAGGAGGCCTGTAAAGAGTAGACGTAAAAAGTGATTGATTATGTTCCATAGATTTCATCACTAGAAGCTCAAAAGACGAAAATGCAGTTATTATTATTTATTTTTAAATTTGCTGTCGTAAATGTTAGCAACACCTCCCCCTTTACGGGATGCACGGGGATATGGTCACTATTGTATCCAGGAGGAGAGGCCTCATTTAACACAGTAAATTCATCAGGCTTGAGCCATGTTTCAGTCAAGCCAATCACATCAAGATTATGATCAGTGATTAGTTCATTGACCATGACTGCCTTGGAAGTGAGGGATCTAACATTAAGTATCCCTATTTTGAAATGTGAGATATCACCATCTCTTTCAATAATGACAGGAATGGAGGAGGTCTATATTCTAGTGAGATTGCTAAGGCGAACATTGCCATGTTTAGTTTTGCTCAAACTAGATTGAGGCACAAACACGGTCTCAATGGGGATAGCTGAGCTGAATACACTTACTGTGCTAGCGGCAGACTCCACTAAGCTGGCAGGCTGGCTAACAGCCTGCTGCCTGGCCTGCACCCTATCTATTTGTGAAGCTAGAGGAGTTAGAGCATTGTCTATGTTAATAGTTAAGATGAAAGCACCCCTCCAGCTAAAATGGAATCCGTCAATCCTCAACAGGAAAAATTCTATATTTTGGTTTTCAACCAGCGATTGAGTTGTGAGACTCTGCTGTAGAGCTCATCACTCTCCCCAACTGGGAGGGGGCCATTGGTCACATAGCAACAACATAACCCCTCAGTCTACTGGGTCTGTCCTCTTATTCCTTCCTCTCTCTATGGCATCATATTAGTACAGACATGGACCACTTCTGAATGGGTTCATATCAGTAGAAATCAAATCTTAATTTGGTTTACAGAAGACTGACAGCAATATGGTGCATAAAGTACCAGTCAAAAGTTTGAACACATCTACTCATTCCAGGGTTTTTATTTTTATTTTTACTATTTTCTACATAGAATTATAGTGAAGACATCTGAACTATAACACATATGGAATCACGTATTAACCAAAAAAGCGTTAAACAAATCAAAATATATGTTATAATTTAGATGCTTCAAAGTAGCCACCCTTTGCCTTGATGACAGCTTTGCACACTCTTGGTATTCTCTCAACAAGCTTCATGAGGAATGCTTTTCCAACAGTCTTGAAGGAGTTCCAACACATGCTGAGCACTTGTTGGCTGCTTTTCCTTCACTCTGTGGTCCAACTCATCCCAAACCATCTCAACTAGGTTGAGGTCGGGTGATTGTGG
Organism: Salmo trutta; assembly: GCF_901001165.1. Lineage (NCBI taxonomy): Eukaryota > Metazoa > Chordata > Actinopteri > Salmoniformes > Salmonidae > Salmo > Salmo trutta. The sequence goes on from NW_021822971.1 coordinate 12,756, forward strand.
AGGCAAGGTCATCTGACGCAGCACTCCATCACTCTCCTTCTTGGTCAAATAGCCCTTGACCCAAAACACAGCCTGGAAGTGTGTTTTGGATCATTGTCCCGCTAAGAGCAAACCAGATGGGATGGCGTATCACTGCAGAATGCTGTGGTAGCCATGCTGGTTAAGTGTGCCTTGAATTCTAAATAAATCACTGACAGCGTCACCAGCAAATCACCCCCACACCATCACACCTCCTCCTCCATGCTTCACGGTGAGAACCACACATGCGGAGATCATCCGTTCACCTACTCTGCATCTCACAAAAGACACGGCGGTTGGAACCAAAAATCTCAAGTTTGGACTGCTCAGACCAAAGGACAGATTTCCACCGGTCTAATGTCCATTGCTCGTGTTTCTTGGCCCAAGCAAGTCTCTTCTTCTTATCGGTGTCCTTTAGTAGTGGTTTCTTTGCATCAATTCGGCCATGAAGGCCTGATTCACTTTGATTCCTCTGAACAGTTGATGTTGAGATGTGTCTGTTACTTTAAAATGGTGTAAAATAGTCATATGTTTGAAAAATTGAAGTTTTTGGATTTCTGAGGTGTTTGTAATTCGCGCCACGCTCTATCTTTGGATATTGGCGAGGCGTTCCGCTAGCGGCACATCTAGATGTAAGAAGTTAATCTTCATCAGAAGGCACTTCCAGAAACCCCAGGTCCACAACAAATGTTGTTTTGTTCGATAAAGTCCATAATTTATGTCCAAATAGCTCCTTGTTGTTCGCACGTCCAGTGAGCTACTCCAAATGTACTAAGCGCCCGGACAATTTCACGACGATAGTCCAAAAAATATATATTTACGTTCGTTCAAACATGTCAAACGTTGTATAGCATCAATCTTTAGGGCCTTTAGAACGTGAAGATTCAGTAATATTCCAACCGGAGGAAACCAGTGTCGTGAAAAACGTTTTGGAAAACAGCTAACTCTCGCGTGGACGCGCACCCAATGAACAGATGTCCTTCCCTGTGTGACCAACTTTCCGGCCTTCCTGTTGGGTCTCTGTTCACCATAGAATCCTCAAACAACTTTGTAATGACTGTTGACATCTAGTGGAAGCCTTAGGAAGTGCACAATGATTCCTGAGTCACTGTGTGATCAATAGGCAAAGACTTGAATAAAGCCCACACATCCAGATTTCCACTTCCTGTTAGGATTTCTCTCAGGTTTTTTTTGCCATATGAGTTCTGTTATACTCACAGACACCATTCAAATGGTTTTAGAAACTTCAGAGTGTTTTCTATCCAAATCTAGTAATATTATGCATATCCTAGCTTCTGAGTTTGAGTAGGAGGCAGTTTAATATGGGCACATATTTTTTCCGGAATTCTCAATACTGCCCCCTATCCTTAAAGAGCTGTAAGAGGATGATGGATCATATCTGCAGTAATTGTATCTGCTTTGTATTGTGTATTAAATTGTGTTGTTGATAGAATAACATATTTGTATATGAATTTCCCAAAAAGTATTATTCACGTTTTCTTCTAACGGCCTGTACTTTTACAATATCTTTGCATTGTGCTTTTTTAATAAACAATTTTTTTATCCACCAGATGGTATGAGTGCTTTCTTACAGTACATGGATATTGTCATCTTCAATTTTTTCATACAACCTAATTTGGACAAACCTCCTTTCAGCCTAGTATAGATCTTATGCTCCACAATGTGTGATTTAAAGGGGCAATCTGCTATTTCTACATAAATATTTGGACTTTTATATCTACCCATTGAATCTTGATAAATATAACATAAACGACCCATGAGTAAAGTTCAAAAGCCGTACCCAATCAACTGAAGACCCATTGAGATTTTCAGAATTACTTTTGGGGAAAGAGTGTGCCTGAAAATAACAGTTCTTCTCAGTTTTATGATGTCATATACTCTGCAGGAGTTCTGAGGAGCTGGTTGGTACTGGTACTGTGTATCACTTCCTTTTTAATATTGAAATGTGGACATGCACGTCTATGATTGCAAAAGGATCTTCCAAGTAAGCAAAGGTAAGACACATTAGCCAGGGTGTGGTATTTAAATGGAAACAATATTTAATATTTTAATTTCTGTATTGAATTCTACATAGTAACCTACGTATGCATGACTACCAGTTCTCCCATATTGCCTCCTTATCCTACAGACAGGTCATGATGATTAATGACATTAGTGTTGTATGACTCTGACTGCTATTTTCAGTGTCCCTGCATGGTCTGGAAGGTTACTGTTCCAGTTAGGGTGTTTCCGTGTCTATGTGTTTATGTCTATGTTGTCAGACAGACACCCAGCAGCCTGGTCATTGTCACTGCTCCTGAGAAACAGAAACAGGTCGCCACAGAGACCACAAGTCACAGGAAGTGACATCACCACAAGAGGGCCTTTGTCAGTAATCTGGGACCCACTACCTCCCGATAAAGTTGGCAGGTGTTTCATGTCCCTCAACCACACTGACCTATGAGCATGCAGAAGATGTCATGCAAACAATTCTGTAGGCATATGAAGCCAAGATGAAAATGAACACACTGTTATATTTTTGCTCTCTCTCGCTCGCTCTCTCTAACCCCCCCTTTCTCTTTCTCTTTTGTTCTCTCTCTCTCTGTATCTATTTCTCTATCATTTTTTCTCTTTCTCTCTCTGTCTCACTCTCTCTTCCCCCGAGACCTCTAGCTCCCTCTGTCTTTCTCTACAACTTTGAGTGGTCTGCTCATAAAGTAACTAAGCTACCGGTATCTGTGAAACGCCATGACCATTAACCACACAACCAGCAGCTAGGAAACACATGCTCCAAAACCCCCACCATCAGACTGATCAACACAGTGACAGACCCCAAACACACCCACGCCTCATCTTCTAACTCTCAAGCTGAGTGAAGTGTTATTTTCAGAGAGCAACTATAGAATGTGACTTCCTTTTCAACTAACATACAGGAATTATTTTATAGAACAGCAGCCCTCATCAAAAGGAAGTCTCTGCTCCTTCTCCTCTTTCTTCTCTGTGTGTTTTGGTTAGTCAACTGCTAGCTATCAGTGACAGTGATAGATACAGTGCCTTGCAAAAGTATTCACCCCCTTGGCATTTTTCCTATTTTGTTGCAGTACAACCTGCATTTTAAATAGATTTTTATTTGGATTTCATGTAATGGACATCCACAAAATAGTCCAAATTGGTGAAGTGAAATGAAAAAAATTACTTGAAAAGTGGTGCGTGCATATGTATTCACCCCCTTTGCTATGCCTTCCCTAAATAAGATCTGGTGCAACCAATTACCTTCAAAAGTCGCATAATTAGTTAAATAACGTCCACCTGTGTGCAATCTAAGTGTCACATGATCTGTCACATGATCTTAGTATATATACGCCTGTTCATACGCCTGTTCTGTTCCAACATCTAGCGGAAAGCCTTTCCAGAAGAGTGGAGGCTGTTATAGCAGCAAAGGGGGAACCAACTCCATATTAATGCCCATGATTTTGGAATGAGATGTTCGACGAGCAGGTGTCCACATACTAAAAGGCTGAGGAACTTTACATTAGGTCACAGGTTTGTCATAGTTGAGTGGTCATGGTTTGCTCTCTTCCTCTTCAGCAGTGTGGATTTGTGAAGAAAGGCATTGTGTGAAGCTTTCTTTTCCCATCGTGATCAGAGTCAAATAGAGAAATGGTTGCAATCATATGCAAAAACCTGTGAAAACCTAGTTGTTGGTTTGATGAGTACACATGAAAAGGTGTGTAGGGATGTATGTCCTTTCAGAGAGAAGAATGACAATGTTCTTTCAGCATACAGTTCACTTTTTAATTTCTCTTTTACATTCAATCCTGTGATCACTACATTGCTGGGTTATTACTTTGAACAGTGGACAGACTGTAACTCAAGAACATCAACAACATGCAGTTGACCTCCAAGTAGCTAAAACATAAACTAAATTATAAATATGCCATGAAGTCAAACTTTTGACACCTCTCCTAGTGACATTAAAGATTGGACTAAATATGTTTTTATCCACAAAATTCATCCCCCAAATCTTTACTAAAGTTTATTTCCCTCTTCCACCCACAGAAAGACCACATTGTTGCTGTGTCCACGCCTTTCACAGTAAGATGAAGTTGTGTAGACATCAGATGCTATTTTTTTCTGTTTCGCTTTAAGCATCTGTACCTTTGTAATTTAGACAAAACCCCATTCGTGTCACAGCCGCAGGAACTGTAGGGGTCCGGAGGACATGCTGGTGTTGACAGTCACTTACCAGCGGCTCAGAATGGAGCACACTTCACTTTACGTGATACTCTGTGAGTGTGATTAATGTATTTATCTGTATTTTGAATATTGTTAGCTAACTATTTCCTTTATTGGAAGAGAAAATGTTTCATTCATAGTATATGAAGTATGTCATATATGCACAATAAATGTGGTAACAGATGATGACGTTGTTTGATTACACTGTGTTGACCGACTACAGAGAAATGGAGTTGTCTCCAATAACAGCTCAAATGTGGAAATGTATCCAAATAAAGTAGAAATAATTGCATTAATAATAAAAAATAAATAAATTGCCCTGCCCAACAGCTACACTGACTATGAAGCAAAATCCTGCGGCCAAATCTGAAGATGGAGAATCACCAGAATGCTGGGTGACAGTGAGAGGTGTGAAGAGCTGTGTGTGTGTCTAGATGGTAAAACATGTGTTACGCTAGTCTGTCTAGGTTCTGTTGTCTCCATCTCTATGCTGCCTAGGCTGCTGTGTGGTCTCCCTTGATATTCTCCTTCTTTATGTAATTCTCTTATATCCCTGTTATCAAGTAATGTTGACTCAAATGGTTCATTTCAAATGTAAATAGACAAAGTGCCCAGGGGCAGCTATTTCTGTTAAATGTCTTTTATAGAAATCTTCTACCCTCAAAAAAGGCAAACTAACATTTTCATTACTTCTGATGGATTACATGTTAGAGCGGTGCAGTTGGAAGAGCAGTTGAATCAGTTACATATTTCTAAATGCATGTGTTCAACAGCCAAATCTGCTCAAAACGAGGATACAAAATATTACTTACCTCTCTTTGATTTCAGTTTGTCAATTAAATAAGAGTGTATTGTCTGTTTTTGTTTAACGAGAGTCTTGTCTTTAAAATGGTGTAAAATAGTCATATGTTTGAGAAATTGAAGTAATAGCATTTCTAAGGTATTTGAATATCACGCCACGGGATTACACTGGCTGTTGAGTAGGTGGGACGCAAGCCCAGAGAGGTTAACTGGGGCTGTACCTGGCTTCAATTGAGAATAGACCGAATCTACCTCATGTGGGGTTGTATAACAGTTATATACAGAATATTATGCATCTAGTCAATTTGGGGTCAGAGGTGTGTGGTTATGATAGGGGGAAAATGAAAGGAGGGATGTCCAATCTTACCTTTCTTCTTCTTGGCTTTGGCTTTCTGTTTAAGGTCAACCTCAGCATAGGTCACATCAACAAGTCCAGTTGCTGCTGAAAATGGACATTTCCAGTCAATAAATTAAGGAATTAGATTATTCAGCATCTTTTTTGAAACTCCAAAAACACACATTTAGATTTCACTGACTGCCAACCTGTAGAATGGGTCTCACCTTTGGTCTTCCCGGTCTTGACCTCAGAATAGATTGGATTTTCTTCTGGATCAGCTGTCATTTCTGAGGAGGAGGAGAGAATTTGTTCGTTTTTATCAAATTTGATGAGTAAAAAACACTGCTACATTTTATATTCATTTATGTGACAGTTGAGAATTACTTTTCTTTTTCTTGTCCAACTTTTTGAGTTGAATCTGTGCGTACATCACATCACTTGATCCAGCAGTAGCAGCACCAGCATCTGAAATATACAGGTAATACACTAATATCTCTACTTACTGTTAGTATATTAGTAATATTAAACATATGAAGAACAAAAGCAACAACAACTCCATACGGTATCCATGCTAAATTTAAAATACAGGTAGCCTAGTGGTTAGTAACCAAAAGGTTGCTGGGCCAGTAACCGAAAGGTTGCTGGATCGAATCCCTGAGTTGACAAGGTAAAAATCTGTCATTCAGCCCCTGAGCAAAGCAGTTAACCCACTGTTCCCCAGGTGCCGAAGACGTGGATGTTGATTAAGGCAGCCAACCGCATCTCTCTGATTCAGAGGGGTTGGGTTAAATGTGGAAGACATATTTTATTTGAAGGCACTCAGTTGTACAACTGACTAGTTATCCCCCTTTCCCAGTACCATTGTCATTATTGTCTGAGGGTGTGATTGTGTCATAGATGTTAATGCCACCTGTTGGTCAAAGAAGAGAGAGAAAGATTCATAGGTTGGTTTTCCCTCAGCTTGATAAGGGACATAGAGTACAGTAACATGTATGTAAAGTGAATGGTGAAAAGTCACTATGTGAAGTTACAGAGAGGAGAGTGACCATGGTGTAGATGTGTATACTCAGCATCAGGAGCCTGGCCCTGGGTAGATCGTCGGCCCTGTTGGGGGTCCAGGTTGGTCCTCTGGGGCTGGGGGGCCTACAGGGAGAGAGATACTCATGAAACACACAGATTATATTTTACTGTATGAAAAGGATCGTAGTTGAAAGACAGGTGTACTCACCAGAATATTCTGTTGCAAAAGGAACCTGTAATGAGAAATGTATAATATTATACTGTATCAAGTCGTTACTGTTTTAAACTTTTGGAATTAGATATTTTCTCCTAAACATGAACCAAAAAGTTCATTGAGAATTGATAAAAGCCTCACCTTTGGCTTTTTTATATCGACACAGCAGTACCAGGAGAATGGCCAGTAGAACACCAGCAACAACCAGGCCCACAACCACTCCTACAAGGACTGATGTAGAGGGTCCAGAAGTTACGCCTGAAGAGAGAACAGCAAATTACCGTCAGACTCTGAGGTAGTTGTAGAAAATTTTAAAAAGTAGTGGACAAAGCAAAACATTACTACACATTTCTACACAGACATGTACACACACACAACATCATTCACAGTGAAAGTGACAGGATCACTGATGATTGATGATATGGATCTGGACTGGATCTCTCCCTGACACCAGTAGAGACCCTGGTCAGACTCAGCAGCTCTACTGATGGTGAAGGTGGCTCCTGTTGTAGTGTGTCTGCCAGACAAGGTCACTACTTTCTTAGTGTTGTCTTTGTACCATGTATAGATCCAGCCACTGTCAGACCCCACTGAACATGTCAGAGTTACTGTCTTTCCAGTGTCTGCAGGGTTTGGATTTACGGTCAGCGTAGTTTCAGGCAGAGCTAAGAAAACAAAGATCAGAATGTAAAATTTGGATACATGCATGGTTATTAAAAATAATATATCTGTTGTAGTTAAGTTTTGATGAAAGTTGAGTTTACAAACTGTAGGGGTATGTTGACTCTATTCAGTTAGAATTTACAGTGTTTACAGTACGGTATTTACATTAACCCTCCTTGGCTCAGAATTCAGAAAGTCCAGATAGTGATTGAAGATAAATAATAATGAACTCATCAGTGACGTTGATGTGGAGAGATAAGCTGAGATATGAATTTTGATGCGGTCTTGTCCTTGTCCCCTCGCACTGGTTCTGACCAGCCTGGTCAGAGAGAGAGATGGTGATGGTTTTACTGGTCTGACCTGAAATCTGTTCTTTATTTATTAACCAGTGGTAAGTCCAGCCTGTGAAGTCTGATATGTCACAATTCAGCTTCTATCAGATACAGAGGTACCATTCTGGAATTCTTATCTTCACATTGTCAAAACCTCATCATCCCTCAATAACTTCAAGCGAAGACTGGGGGTCAGCCTGATGAACCAAACTACCCAATAATCCCCTTCATGTTGCCTAACTCTCACTCACACACACAAACAAATGTACACACATATAATCAAATATGTTTTTTCTTGTTTACTGAATATATTATGTACACTTGTAATTAATATGCTTTGTTTAACTGATTGAACAAACTTTTTTTTAACTTATATTTGTGGTGGTGTTTTTCATATCAGCCATTTTGGGCTTCTAACCTCAATAAACAAAAGATAGATAGATAGTGTTGGCCTCCCCTCAAACCGTTGCTAAGTTGTCAGGTGGCAAGCCTAGACAGCTAACCTTAGTTGTCCCCCCACACACACAGAGTGTAGTTTAATTTTGCTTCACATCATTACATTTTGAAGACATGAATCCATAGTTTTTTTTTTACTATTTACCTTGTAGTGTGTAGAGTTTGAGACGCTGTGTGAAGAAACAAGGTAAACATCTGGGGTTTCTTATCGCCCCCTTCAGGACAGACCTGTAACTACTCCACATTCTTGAGGAACACAACATAGAAACTAAGATGTGATTGGTCACATAGCAACAACATAACCCCTCAGTCTACTGGGTCTGTCCCCTTATTCCTTCCTCTCTCTATGTCATCATATTAGTTTATATTATATGTTTCTCAGGCTCATGCTACAACCTGATTAAAAGCTGTAGTGACCAACAACTCCATTACTCTGCAGTCGGTAAACACAGTGTAACCAAACAACGTCATCATCAGTTACCACATTTATTGTGCATATATGACATACTTCATATTCTATGAATGAAACATTTTCTTGTCCATCAAAGGAAATAGTTAGCTAACAATATTCAAAATACAGAGAAATACATGAATCATCATCATTGCAGAGTTGCACATAAAGTGTACTCCATTCTAAGCCTCTGGCAAGTCTTCCGGACCCCTACAGTTCCTGTGGCTGTGACACGAATGGGGCTTTGACAGAATTAGAAAGGTACAGATGCTTAAAGAGAAATAGAAAAAATTGCATCTGATGTCATGTTCATCTCTACACAACTTCCTCTTACTGTAAAAGTAAATGGAAACATCAGCACTATGGTCTTTCTGTGCGAGGAAGAGAGAACTATAGTATATATCAGAGAAAGAAACTTAGTGGATAAAACATAGTTGTACAAAAAGTGAAGTATATATGGCATTTATCATACCTGGTCATGTTCACATGTTCAGTACAATCTTTAATGTCACTAAGAGAGGTGTCAAAGGTTTGACGACATGGCATGTTTATCATTTGGTTTATGTTGTAGCTATTTGGAGGACAACTGCATGTAGATGTTCTTGAGTTACAGTCTGTCAACGATAGATTGAATGTAAAAGAGAAATGAATAAGTGAGCTACAGAAAATGTATGCTGCAAGAACAATTGTCATTCTTCTCTCTGAAATGGACATAAATCTCTGCACAACTTTTCATGTGTACTCATCAGCCCTGCAACTAGGTTTTCACAGGTTTTTGCGTATGATTACAACCAATTCTCTATATGACTCTCTCTGACCACGGTGGGAAAAGACAGCTTCACACAGTGCCTTCCTTCACAAACCCACACTGCTAAATTTGGAGAGCAAACCATGACCGCTAAACTACGACAAACTAGTGACCTAATGTGAAGTTCCTCAGCCTTTTCATTTCATACACTTTGCACTGGAAAAAGTCAAACTTAAAACTTCTTCAGCCTACCATCCCGTTAGCGGGATCATTTTCCAGCGAAAACTCCTAGCGACATTAGCATAACGAAATTCAATATTTTTTTTTTTCAAATATAGGGCTGTCTCATATCGTTTTATAGATACACCTCTCTTGAATCGACCCTCGTTGTCCGATTTCAAAAAGGTTTTACAGGAAAAGCACAATATTAGATTATGTTAGAGGAGTACATTGTAAAAGTCGCATCATATGAATTTTCCGAGCAAGCACACCCATCACATATAACCAAAAAACAGCTAAATGCAGCACTAACCTTTTACAAACTTCATCAGATGACACACCTAGGACATCATGTTACACACAGCATGCAATCTTTTGTTCAATAAAGGTCATATTTCTATATAAAAACAGCATTTTACATCGGCACCTGAGGTTGACTAACTATTTTCCCAATATAATGCGTCCCGGGAAACAGTGCCACAATTTTATAAATTACTATTCGAAAACGATTTTTTTAATATATATTGTCAATCTAAGATTTATAGATGAATATCTCTTGAAAACACCTGTCAAAACAGATTTTAAATTAACTTTACAGGGTAATCACACTTTGAGATCAAATGGGATGCGATACCCAGAAATTGAGCTCGAAAACCTAGCTCGGCGCCATCTTTGAACATTTGAGCAAGTAACATCTGATATTGTATAATATCGCCAATAATCCCTCACCTTTAGTTGTCTTCATCAGAAAACACTTCCCGATGTCCCAGGTCCATGACAAATGTATTTTCGGTCGAAAAAGTCCATGCTTTATGTTCCATTAGCTTCCTGTCGTTAGCGCGTCCTAAGGCTGTAATCAAATGTTGTTCCGTGCGCGGCACCTGTCTAACGCAAAATGACTGTTTACGGTTAGTTAGGTTCGTTCAAACATGTCAAACGTTGTATAAAATAATCGTCAGGGCCTGTTTCAACAAGAGAGCCAATCAGATTCGAGTGGGACGATGTCATTGTGTTTCAAAAGGCTTCCAAAGGTGGGGGCAGACACGGCCGCCGACGTCACAATGCTCATGGCCCTACTACTCTGACCAATTGCCACATCGTCTCTTTCACTGAGTTTCTACCGCAGAACCCTCAAAACACTTTGTAAAGACTGGGGACATCTAGTGGAAGCACTGGAAAGTGCTCAATTTTCATTTTTTTACGTTGTGATTTATAGGTAAGGCTGTGAAGTCGAGTCCACAATTCAGATTTCCACTTCCTGGTTCAATCGGTCTCGGGGTTTTGACTGCCATACGAGTTCTGTTATACTCACAGACACCATTCAAACAGTTTTAGAAAATTTAGGGTGTTTTCTATCCATATAAAATAAGTATATGCATGTCTTAGCTTCTGACTTTGATTAGTAGGCCGTTGAAAATGGGAACGATTTTTTTCCAAAATGCGCTGTGGCGCCCCCTATCCTAGGGTAAATCCAACAGGTTAACCAATTGCTTATTTAGCATTATTATGCAAGTTGAGTGGACTTAAAAATGACAAGAATTCAAGCCAAAGTGTTAGAGTCTTTAATCAACAAACTCTGCTTGAAGTCAGTTGTATTTGAACAAGCTTGTTGAGTAAAATACAAAATTAATGTTTGCTCAAAACAACTCAAAACGACACCAATCATCATCATTATTTTATTCCAGCATGATCTCTTGCAGGTTGATTTTCAGAATGGTTTGTTTCAATAACTGTGTATTTGTATGTACTATGATTGGTTGATTAATCTTATGCTACACAAACACAGAGAACATAGATTTTTGTAAACTAATCCAATCTGTTAGTAGTTGGACTTATTTCACCCATTACTGATATGTTTGTTCCAGTTTATATGAATTAGATAATCTCAATAATCAATCTTCCCTACCCCAACAGTCATTCTGAATGCAGGTTGCGTGTGACTGAAAGTTTCAATTGTTGGATATTGTCACGGTTGTCGTAGGGTAAAGTGGACCAAGACGCAGCGGGAATATGTGCACTCATCTTCTTTTTATTAAATGGACAAAGAAGGTAAACCAAAACAAACACGTACACAAAAAATCCACAACGACGAATAACAGGCCGGTAAGGCACAAAGCTATACACAGCACATAATCTCCCACAAAATACCAAAACAAACACATACCTATTTATAGGACTCTCAATCAGAGGCAACAAGAAAACACCTGCCTCCAATTGAGAGTCCAACCCCCAATTACCTAAACATAGAAATACAAATGACTAGACTAAACATAGAAATACATAAACATAGAACATTGCCCAAAACCCGGAATAATAAATCAAACACCCCACTAAACACACAACCACCCCGAACCACATAAAACCCTCTGCCACGTCCTGACCAAACTCCAATAACAAATAACCCCTATTACTGGTCAGGATGTGACAGATATCCTAACTTTAGCTGGATTCCAATAGAAATGACACATCACTTTGCAAGCCGGCATAATTTGACTAAACCAGGAGTTTCAGACCAGTGTGTTAGGGTGTAACTAGGCCCTCAGGGGCTTTATGATATATGTAATGTGTTGTCATAATGAGTTTAATTTTAAAGATAACATATTCACTTAGACATTCACTAGGTGAAGGCTACAGTACTGAAAACCATTCAATACAACAATCATGTCTCTGTCGCTAACAAATACAGTCGTGAGTGGTAATTGCAATTCACTCTAAATGCAAGGCACTCAAGGTATGCTAATAAAGTATAATTATTTTTAATTCACTGAACAGCATATTTTTTTAGAATGAACTGAATTCCATCTGGTTATTGGGACAGACATGAATGCCATTTTGGAAATGCAGACAAATCAAATAAGACCATCTACATTTCACACGCTCCTCAGCATATACTCCCTGATTACAACCTCATTGATGCCTGCGAGCACATACTCCTAATGCAAAAGAGTACACAGGCATAAATCAACCTCACTAATCAATGTCTTACTAGTATCTAACACAATTTTCTTTCATCTAGAAAATAGAAATTCGACATATGAGCTTGTCTATATCACCACGCCTTCTACTGCCTATTACACATTTCAGAATCTCCTAATTGTAACTAGGCCCTCAAAGAAAGGCATACGGCCTGATGATATACTGTATATATGAAAATCAACAAAGGGAGAAGGAAGTAAAAGTAAGCAAATAGTGTAGTTTGTGATGAAATTAAAGAGTAACATCTCAGCCTATTTACAGAATATACACGTGTAAGATGCAGAGGATGCAGAGGGTCCTATATTTATGGAATGCCAAGTTTATGACCACATCCTGTTCAGCTCACATTACTTTCTGGCAGGGAGAGGAGGGTTCATTCTGGGCGTCCAAATTTGATCTTGTCATGTAGAGGCTGTCGCTACATCTGACAGATAATCAAGAAGAAACTGTTTCAGCATCAAGAAAGGTAGTGACTATTCTCAAAGTAGACTACATAGTCTTCCATTCAATCACAGACATTTTACCATTATGACCATTTATATCTTACCTTGTTCAATCTTGGGATAACCAGATCATTGACAGTTTCATAGATGGATATTGGGTTTACATGACTGTTTGATCTTGTCTGGAATCAAAATACAGCCAATTACAATACAGTACATACAACTTCCACACATTCAGATACATGATAACGGCAATGCATACTTACATCTCTAATTCCTGTGTTGTCCTTAATAACCTGTTGGGGCTAGGGGGCAGTATTTACACGGCCGGATAAAAAACGTACCCGATTTAATCTGGTTACTAATCCTACCCAGTAACTATAATATGTACATACTTATTATATATGGATAGAAAACACCCTAAAGTTTCTTAAACTGTTTGAATGGTGTCTGTGAGTATAACATAACTCAATTTGGCAGGCAAAAACCTGAGAGATTCCTTTACAGGAAGTGGCCTGTTTGACCATTTATTTGCTTTCTTTGACATCTCTTCCAAAAACTCAGGATCTCTGCTGTTACGTGACACTTCCCACGTCTCCAATGGGGTCTCAGAGCCCGGGAAAAACCTGAATGACGTAATTCAAAGCCCTGGCTGAAACACAGGAGCGCTTTTGCTAAGTGGTCTATCAGAGGACAAAGGACTTCATGCTCGTGCACTGTCCGCCCCCGTCTTTTTGTTTTTCCCTCTGTTTACAGACAGGCAGATTCCCGGTCGGAATATTATCGCTTTTCTACGAGATAAATTGCATAAAAATTGATTTTAAACAGCGGTTGACATGCTTCGAAGTACGGTAATGGAATATTTCGAATTTTTTTGTCACGTTATGCGCAATGCGCACGACCGTGATTTACCATTCTGATAGTGTCTAGAACGCACGAACAAAACATCGCTGATGGAACATAACGATGGATTATTTGGGACCAAACCTACATTTGTTATTGAAGTAGAAGTCCTGGGAGTGCATTCTGACGAAGAACAGGAAAGGTAAGACCATTTTTCTTATAGGAAATATGATTTTGATGAAGGCTAAACTTGCCGGGTGTCTAAATAGCTAGCCCGTGATGGCTGGGCTATGTACTTAGAATATTGCAAAATGTGCTTCATCCGAAAAGCTCCTTCCTTAAAATCGGACATATCGAGTGCATAGAGGAGTTCTGTATCTATAATTCTTAAAATAATTGTTATGCTTTTTGTGAACGTTTATCGTGAGTAATTTAGTAAATTGTTAGTAAATTCCCCTGAAGTTTGCGGGGGGTATGCTTTTTCTGAACGTCACATGCTAATGTAAAAAGCTGTTTTTTGATATAAATATGAACTTGATTGAACAGACATGCATGTATTGTATAACATAATGTCCTAGGTGTGTCATCTGATGAAGATCATCAAAGGTTAGTGCTGCATTTAGCTGTGGTTTGGGTTTTTGTGACATTATATGCTAGCTTGAAAAATGGGTGTCTGATTATTTCTGGCTGGGTACTCTGCTGACATAATCTAATGTTTTGCTTTCGTTGTAAAGCCTTTTTGAAATCGGACAGTGTGGTTAGATTAACGAGAGTCTTGTCTTTAAATAGCTGTAAAATAGTCATATGTTTGAGAAATTGAAGTAATAGCATTTCTAAGGTATTTGAATAACGCGCCACGGGATTCCACTGGCTGTTGAGTAGGTGGGACGATTTCGTCCCACATACCCTAGAGAGGTTAATAAAAGTGTGCAGCGCATCAACTCTTTCGTTTAACGGATTACAGTTTGAATCAGACAACAGCCAATCAAATTGTGCCAGCTGAGAAAAAGTTGAGCGTGGCAGTGCAGAGGAACGTCGGCGGATGAATTCAGATGGAGCCTTTGGAAAGATGATACCCAAAAGTATTATTTTCGGATATAAAGACGACGCTGTATAAACAAAAAATGGATTGCAACTTGCAAAACATGCGGGAAGAAAATTACAGACGGATGCGCAACAATTTCCAACTTTGTTTGACATTTGAAGCTGCACAAAGAACGGTAAGTCGTGGCTAAAATAGCTGCCAGCTATATAATTTACAACTTTTCTAGTGTAGCATGAAGGCTAACGTAACGTTAAATCAATGAGCCGCCACACAGTCAGTCAGTGATGGAACGTGATCATTGCACCCAAGATTGAGCTACAACATCGCCCGATTGTGCCCCATAGCAATCTTCGACAGTCGATCACTATTGGGGGGGGGGGTCTTTCTCATGGCTACCCATGTATTTCCATGGAAATATAACGTTTATTCGGAATGTAATAAATATATAGATATTTTTAAAAGCATTCATGATTTGCGTAAATGTAATATATTAACTATTACTCTTGTTAAAAATATGAAATGGTAATACATTTGGTGAAGAGCACATTATGAATTGTTTAGGACTCGATACTCAAAGTTTAGGACTTGAGACTTGACTCGTACTAGCCTGTCTTGACTTGGGACTTGACTGGGGACTTGAGTGCTAAGACTTGAGACTTACTTGTGACTTGTAAAACAATGACTTGGTCCCACCTCTGCATCACACCAGAGCCAGTGTTGCCAATATGAGACCAATGCTCTATAGGTATCACGCCTGCTCCCGCTCCCCCTCCCTGGAGCACGAAGGCGCCAGGCTCCCCAGCATTACGCACTCCTGCCACCATCATTACGCAACCTGCCATTCCCCCGCCACTCGCATTATTGGACTCAGCAGGACTCAATCACCTCTGTCATTACCTACCCTATATCTGTCTGGTTCCCCGCTCTATGGGGTACGACACATCACTTGGTCCAGCAGTAGCAGCACCAGCATCTGAAATATGCAGGTAATACACTAATATCTCTACTTAATATTAGTATGCTAGTCATGTTAAACATATGAAGAACAACAGCAACAACACCTCTATACTGTATTCATGCTAAATTTAACATACAGGTAGCCTAGTGGTTAGGTTGCTGGTCCAGTAACCAAAAGGTTGCTGGATCGAATCCCCGAGCTGACAAGGTAAAAATCAGTTGTTCTGCCCCTGAGCAAGGCTGTTAACCCACTGTTCCCCAGACGCCGAAGATGTGGATGTTGATTAAGGCAGCCCCCCTGCACCTCTCTGATTCAGAGGGGTTGGTTTAATGTGGAAGACACATTTCATTTGAAGGCATTCAGTTGTACAACTGACTAGGTATCCCCCTTTCCCAGTACCATTGTCATTACTGTCTGAGGGTGTGATTGTATCATAGATGTTAGTGCCACCTGTTGGTCGAAGAGAGAGAAAGATTAATTGGTTGGTTTTCCCTCAGCTTGCCTAGAGACATAGAGTATGGTAACATGTATGTAAAGTGAATGGTGAAAAGTCAGTATGTGTAGTTACAGAGAGAGGAGAGTAACAGTGGTCTGGGATGAGAGACTGACCACGCTGCAGATTATCAGGAGCCTGGCCCTGGGTAGATTCTTGGTCCTGTTGCGGGTCCAGGTTGGTCCTCTGGGGCTGGTTGGGCCTACAGGGAGAGAGAGAGTCATGAAACACTGATAGTATTTTACAGTATGAAAAGGAACATAGTTTAATGACAGGTGTACTCACGAGAATATTCTGTTGCAACAGGAATCTGTAATGAGAAATGGATACTATTATACTGTATCAAGTCGTTACTGTTTTAAACTTTTGTAATTAGACGTCTTTCTCCTAAACATGAACAAAAAGTTTAATGAGAATTTATAAAAGTCTCACCTTTGGTGTTTTTATATCGACACAGCAGTACCAGGAGAATGGCCAGTAGAACACCAGCAACACACTACAAATGACTGATAACCACAGATATTATCCTCATGCATTGTGTCCCACCACCCGCCAACCCCTCTTTTTACACTACTGCTACTCTCTGTTCATCATATATGCATAGTCACTTTAACCATACCTACATGTACATACTACCTCAATAAGCCTGACTAACCGGTGTCTGTATAAAGCCTTGCAACTCTTATTTTCAAATGTCTTTTTACTGTTGTTTTATTTCTTTACTTACCTACACACACACATACACACACACACACATACCTTTTTTCGCCCTATTGGTTAGAGCCTGTAAGTAAGCATTTCACTGTAAGGTCTACTACACCTGTTGTATTCAGGGCGCACGTGACAAATAAACTTTGATTTGATTTGATATTATGAAAAGGTCATGTGATCATGACCATTTTCTCACCTCTCACTGTCCCCCAGCTCTCTGGTGATTCTCCTTCATTAGATTTACACTTATAGAAGCCTTCATCTGACTTGGATACTACAGGGATGGTCATCTCTCCTGTGGTCGCATTCCTGATGAGTACTCCATCTTTGTAGAAATCAACCTTGGGGATCGGGTTTGTTTGCTGATATCTATATGTACAGTGTAGAGTCACAGAGTCTCCCTCAGTTATGGGATAGGGAGGGCTCTGCAGGATCAGAGGGCCATCTGTGTAACATAACATATCAATAAAACTGTAAATCTGGAGTACAGAATTGAACATCATTATCATACATTGTAATGTAAAAAAGGTTAATGAATGTTGTACAACAGACGTACCAGCCACTGTGATGTTGACAGCATTACTGTACTCTCCTGATCCAGACTCACACCAGTACACTCCACTGTCCTTTTTACGTGTTGACCTGATGGTACATGTGGACCCTGCTATTGATCCCCAGTTAGAGCCACACTCTGACTCCACTGCTTTCTCTCTGTATCTCTTCAGTCTCCATCCAGTAGAGTTACTCTTCTCCTCACAGCTTAGTGAGAGAGACTTTGATGTAAAGTGTTGAGTTCTGTTAGGTCTTATTTTGAGAGACACTGAAGTTTGCGGATCTGAAACAAAGAGTGACATAGTCAAAGGTATACAGTAGTTATATATACACATGATGGTGATTTAAATATGATTAAATGCAGTTTCAATGCAGTTAGTTACCTCCTGACCAGAAAAACTGAGGTTCACTGTAGAGTGTGTCATAGACTGGGTCTCCTCTCCCAGCTCTACACACATATCCTCCTGTGTGACTTGGACCAGCAGGGATCAGAGTGTAGGAGTCTTCACTAGTACCATTGCCAGATAGAGGCTCTACAGAGTAGGACCTGCCTGATAGGGAGAGTAACCCAGCTGTGTAGGGAACAGTTTGGTACCAGAAGAACCTCCAGCCTGTAGATGACTCTTTAACCCCACAGCTCAGAGTAACTCAGTCTCCAGGGTTCAGCCACTGAGGAGAGACAATTAGGACAGCTTGGGGTTTATCTGTTATGAAGAAAATGACACAAATCAAATGTTCAGTCTTTAAAATGTTTACCCATTTTGTTATTATGGGATAGTACATTACCCCAAAATCTAACTATAGTTTTGTTCCATCATTGATCTCACTGTCTGCTATTTGACCTCATTCCTTCTGTCTTTCTCTTGCAATCCCATAAAAACAGACTTACCTAACATGGTCAATTGTATAGCATTACTTGTCTGGGAGTGTTTTAAGCCATTTCTTTTCTGAAGACCTTCACAGGTATATAGATCATTCTTTGCAGGACTGATTCTGTACTCAGGCTCTGTTTTGGAGAAGACCAACATCCCACTGTTATTAAAAATAATGCTCAATCTCTTCTCTCCTGTATGTCATATCTGAGAGTGACAGTCTCTCCACTGAATGTCTGTGGCCAGCTGGGTTGGATGGTCAGAACAGGCACAAGTCAGTCTGGACAGACACAACACAGACAACTAACTGAATGAACATTTGCACAATTTTATCACACACCTTAGAAAGTAAAATAATGTGGATCAGTATTTATCACAAAATGAACATATCAAAAGTTGTCATTTCTGAACATACAGTATGCAGTCTGAACTGTCTGACTTACCAAGATCTATCAGAATACATATACAGTGATGTCCGCACACACACACACACACACACACACACACACACACACACACACACACACACACACACACACACAACAATAGTAATTTACAACATTAACAATGTCTGAAAAATGTGCTTTTCTTTCAAAAACAAGGACATTTCTAAGTAACCCCAACACTTTTGAATGGTAGTGTTCATCAGAGGCAGCTGTGCGGAATGTTTTACCACTGACCAGAGACGGGGGGAGTTTGAAAGTTGTAACTGGGGAACTGGATTTCCAGGTTAAAGTTTAGAGTTTAATTTTGCTTCACATCATTACATGTTGAATACATTAATCCATTTTTAAACTATTTACCTCTGAACATATCTAAGTGGTTTGTTGTAGACTGTGAGACACAGTGTGAAGAAACAAGGTAAACATCTGGGGTTTCTTATCACCCCCTTCAGGACAGGCCTGTAACTACTCTACGTTCTTGTGGATCACAATATAGAAACTAATATAGTCATTGGTCCATAGCGACAACATAACCCCTCAGTCTACTGTGTCTGCCCTCTTATTCCTTCCTCTCTCTATGGTCCCGTGTGGCTCAGTTAGTCTAGCATGGTGTTTGCAATGCCAGGTCTGCAGGTTCGATTCCAATGGGGGACCAGTAGAGAGAAAAAATGTATGAAATGTATGAATTCACTACTGTAAGTCGCTCTGGATAACAGCGTCTGCTAAAATGTAAATGTATAGTTATCATATTAGTACAGACATGGACCACTTCACAATGGGTTCCAATCAGTAGAAGTCAAGTCTGGATGTGCTTTACAGAAGACTGACAGCAATATTTTCAAAGGAATACAATGATGTAGGGAATCATCACTTTTTGTTTGACATATGAGATTTAATACAACATTTAAAATCCAAAATACAACACACCCTCCATTGTCTTACGTTGGTTTGCGTCACTCTTATGCGATCATCATCGTGCGGAATCATTGCGCTATCTGATGTAAGACAACAAACACTCTCTTCATTCAAGTTCCATAGTGGAATACTAATCTGGCTCCTATAATTACTGTAAAAATGCAATTTTACAAAAAACATAGAGACATAGAAGTGAAAATGATGTACAATGTATAAAAAAAAATTATATATGTGCCAACTTAACTGTTAAAGTTGTATTAGCAGGTCAGCCAACCAAGTATAAACCCACCTTTAGGTTTTTTTTTTTATTATGAAAATGTATATAAAAAGCTTGACATTATGTAAAACACAAAAGAAAAAAAATGGAAATTCAGCTTTTAAACAAAACAAGCACTTCACTATTGTTTAATCAACAAACTGAAGTCAAAGAGGGGTCAGTGTAATATTTCAAGAAAATGAACAACAATCAAAAATAACAAAGCCAAGCATACAAGCCCCCAAAAGCTGAAAACGGCAACTTGCTAAATCATAACATTTAGTATTTGTAAAATTACATTCAGTGATATTTGACTCAGTAAACACTGTCATAAATCAATGTAAAGGCAATGGCAAAAACGTAAAAATCCCAAAATGGTTGTTCAGTTTACAGTTCTTACTGTAATGATCACACGGATGATTCAGTCTGTTCAATGACATCATCAGATCGTAACTCATATTGAAGAGATTTGGCTGTTGAACACAGGCCTATGGGAATATAACGGACAGAGAGTAGCATTGGAGTTAAACTGATTCAACTGCTCTTTCAACTGCTCAGCACTAAAATGTAATCCATCAAAAGTAATAAAAAGGTTAGTTTGCCTTTTTTGAGGGGAGAAAATTTCCATAGAACATATTTAACAAAAATAGCTGACCATGGTCACTTTTCTATTTACATTGGAAATGAATCATTTGAGTGATATAAGAGCATGACATAAAGAAGGAGAATATCAAGCTGGATAAGTTGATTGTCGATACACACTGAAATAAAGAGGTCACCTCGAGCCCTGCAGCATTTCACCAAAAGCACGATAGACACCAGTAGAAAGGGAGACACCACCAGCAGACTACAAAGCAGCCTGGGCAGCAGAAAGATGGAGAGAACAGAACCTGGAGGGACAAGCATAACACATGTTTAACCATCAACACACACACACACACACACACGCACACACACACACAGTCACAATTACTCACCTTTCACAGTGATAGTGACAGGATCACTGATGATTGATGATATGGATCTGGACTGGATCTCTCCCTGACACCAGTAGAGACCCTGGTCAGACTCAGCAGCTCTACTGATGGTGAAGGTGTCTCCTGTTGTAGTGTGTCTACCAGACAAGGTCACTACTTTCTTAGTGTTGTCTTTGTACCATGTATAGCTCCAGCCACTGTCAAGCCCCACTGAACATGTCAGAGTTACAGTCTCTCCAGAATGGAGGGGACCCTATGGAGAGGCTTCACTGAGGCCGTGGGCAGAGCTGTGGAAACACAGTTATATATGAAGACAAATGCAGTCAGTGCACAAATCTCTCCAACGTATGATCATACTAGGTAGGTCGTACTGTAACTATTCATTTTTCCATTCATACTGACACACAGACCACATCTACATGATTGACTCAATATAAATAGTGTCCATTTGTTTAATTAAAAAAACACATAACAAAGTAACTCACCAATCACAGTTATAGTGACAGGATAACTGATGATTGATGATATGGATCTGGACTGGATCTCTCCCTGACACCAGTAGAGACCCTGGTCAGACTCAGCAGCTCTACTGATGGTGAAGGTGGCTCCTGTTGTAGTGTGTCTGTCAGACAAGGTCACTACTTTCTTAGTTTTGTCTTTGTACCATGTATACCTCCAGCCACTGTCAGACCCCACTGAACATGTCAGAGTTACAGTCTCTCCATTGTATGCAGGGTTTGGATTCATGGTCAGTGTAGTTTCAGGAAGAGCTAAGAAAACAGAGAACAGAATATCAAAACATCTGGATTCATGCTTGGTCATTTAAAATAATTGATCTGTTGCAGTTAAGTTTTGATTAAAGTTGTATGTTGACTCCATTCACTTAGAATTTACAGTCTATACAGTATATCTGTGTTAAGATTAACCCTCATTGACTCAAAATTCAGAAAGTCCAGATAGTGATTGAAGATTAATAGCAAGCTCACCAGTGACAGTAATGTAGAGAAATGGGGCCCTATGTCAAGTGGTTATGTGTATGGAGGCACTGATGAGAATGAGAGATAAGATGATATACCTGTTACTGTCAGTCTGACTGCATCACTCCACTCAGAATGCTTCTTCTGATCAATATGTGTACCCAGACACCTGTAGTCCCCATTGTCTGAAATCTTAACCTCACTGATCTCATATTCATTCTCCCTACTGATTGAGTCTACATCATCCTTGCGCCATGTGTATTTCCAGTCAGTGACTTTTCCCCTCTGTATGTTACATCTGAGAGTGACAGACTCTCCACTGAATATCTGGGAGTATTTGGGGTGTATGGTCAGAACAGCCTTTGCCTTTCCTGCACAAAATAAAACCAGCATGATACAATTGTTTTTTTGAGACACTCAAAACTAAAAATATGTCTAGTCAAAAGAAGCTTTAAAAATCTAAAATAAAACATTTGATGAAGCATTAAGAGATGAAGGCTTGATCAAGTGTACACATATCTACCATCATCATCTTCAGAGTGTCCAGAGTAGATGTGTGTACTCAGCACTACAACAAAGAAAGTCACATTGCTCCAATATTAGATAGAACTAAATAACACCACGCCATATTCATGTTACTGATTACCAAATCCATCCTGTACTTTATTTTAATGTTGCAATCTATGATTTCTACAAACATTTTTTACCTTTAAATTAGTAATATGCATTTATTCTTGAAGAGTATAACTTTTAATTCCCTCAACTTATCTTATCCCATCATAAACCGAAATATATGGTTATTTTATGACAATTATTATAAACAATATAAATGAATGAATTTCCTTTGCCCCATCCCTCAGCCATATACCACAAAAAGTGTCAGGAAGGCCATTTTGTGGCAGCTTGAATTACGGACTGCAGCTTTAAATGGCAGCTAACTTCCCATGTTCTGCACACAGAGAGTGTACAGAGACCAAAAACACCAAAACACCACTCATTAATCTCTTAACACAGTTTACTATAACTGTAGTGAAGGAACCCTCAACCATTTACAATAATCACAACTTGATACTACAACACATCCAACAAATATTGCATTTTATATTCATTGACAGCACATTTTGCAACCACTGAGTTAGCACCACTCTTTAGTTCCTGAGTGATGAGCTGGTTAAATGCACACAACCACACTAACAAGGTCTACATGGCATCGGCTATACAAGCTCAGGTTCTCAAAGTGATGCAACATCAATGTAGAATGGTCACTTTCTACACCATATTTGCTGCAATTTCCTTTGAGTGACTCTTACTAAAACTTTCTTAATAAGTGCTGAAACACCAAAAACAAAGCTAAAGCATGAAACTGTCTTCATTTCGATTAATGTCTTATTCCCTTTTCCCTTAAATTCTTAGTAAATGAGGTAATTAGTGTTCATAAACAAACACACTAACTCAGTACTTACATAGTAGCAAACAGAGCAAGGTGTGCTCCATTCTGTCCCTACAGACAAGTGACTTTCTCTACAACTACAGTCCTTCTAACAAACCCCTCTACTTCCTATATGATGACAGTCTGCTTAGATCACACCACATCATGCTTAGATCACACCTCTTCACCGTACACAGAAAAGCAGAGAAATATTCTAGAGAATTGTAAAAATAGATAGATAGTGTAGGCCTTCCCTCAAACCTTTGCTCAGTTGTAAGGGGGCAAGCCAAGCCAGCTAACCTCACAATGGAAATGGACATCTCCAGCCACTTCTCACTCACTCACTCACTCATTCACTCACTCACTCACTCACTCACTCACTCACTCACTCACTCACTCACTCACTCACTCACTCACTCACTCACTCACTCACTCAATCACTCACTCACAACCTCAGATGGTTCTGTTATGAGTAATATGTTTAGCTACTGTCTACATAGATATGTTTGTTATTGTGTTGTTTATGGTTGTATTTAAATGTGTCTGTATATGTGATGTGTATCAGGGCTATTGTTCATTTACTGTATTGTGTGTTTGTGTGTGTGTATGTGTGTATATATTGTTTGTTTTTGTCTATTGTTTATTATTTTCATAATGTTTTACTTTTTTTCACTTGCTTTTCTTTATGTAAATTATTTTTGTACTTATTTATTTTTATGTACATGATTTTTTTACTTTTTGGGGGGTATTTTCTAAAAACTGCATTGTTGGTTAAGGGCTTGTAAGTAAAGTGTAGAGTGTAGAGTGTGGGACACATGTACAACATGTGTGAAGAAACCAACATGGGGAGAGAAAGGTTACAGGAGCAAGCAGTTACAGACTTCACCTTTAGTTGGTATCCTATGGTAAACATCTGGGGTTTCTTATCGCCCCCTTCAGGGACAG
Organism: Salmo trutta; assembly: GCF_901001165.1. NCBI lineage: Eukaryota > Metazoa > Chordata > Actinopteri > Salmoniformes > Salmonidae > Salmo > Salmo trutta. The sequence continues at coordinate 37,086 of NW_021822971.1, forward strand.
GCCTGTAACTACTCCACATTCTTGTGGATCACAATATCGAAACTAATCAATCAATCAATCAAAATGTATTTATAAAGCCCTTTTTACATCAGTAGATGTCACGCTATACAGAAACCCAGCCTAAAACACCAAACAGCAAGCAATGCAGATGTAGAAGCACAGTGGCTTGGAAAAACTCTGTCTCTGAGGGGTGGCCAGTCTGCTTCTGGCTGTGCCGGGTGGAAATTATAAGAGTACATGGCAATTAAGGCCAGATTGTTCTTCAAGATGTTCAAATGTTCATAGATTACCAGCAGGGTCAAATGACAGTGGTTGAAGAGGGTGCAACAGGTCTGTACCTCAGAAGTAAATGTCAGTTGGCTTTTCATAGCTGAGCATTCAGATGTCGAGACAGCAGGTACGGTAGAGAGAGAGAGTCGAAACAGCAGGTCCAGGACAAGGTTGCACGTCAGGTGAACAGGCCAGGGTTCCATAGCCGCAGGCATTTTCAAACAGTCAAGAAGCGTCTTATATGTTGAGCTACCGAATGGCTAGGACAGGCAAGCCCCATACTATTGTGGAGCACTTAATTCTGCCTGCTGCCGTGGATATGGCTGGGACAATGCTGGGGGGAAAGGCCCAAAAACTATACAGACAATGACTTCATCAAACAATACTGTTTCATGACGCATCAGTGTCATGGCAAGAGATGCTTTGAAACAATTACTGCTTTGCATACAAGCCAGTGAATTCTATGCGTTACAGCTGGATGAGTCAACAAATGTGGCGGGCCTGGCACAGTCCCTGGTATATGTCCATTATGTTTATGTGGGGTCAATTAAGGAAGACATCCTCTTCTGCAAACCACTGGAAACCAGGACAACAGGAGAGGATATTTTTTAAGTAATGGACAGCTTTGTGACATCAAATGGACTTTGGTGGTCAAGACGTGTTGGTGTCTGTACTGTTGGGGTAAAAGCCATGACAGGGAGACATAGTGGAGTGTTAACGCGTGTGCAAGCAGTTGCTCCCGACGCCACTTGTAACGCTTTTACAACATATAGAAGTGCGGTAGTTATCAAGGGGCAAATTATTGACACGTTTTTTTAAATTGAGAGACAAGCTTAAAGTTTTCTTTACTGACCATAATTTTCACTTGTCTGACCGCTTGCATGATGACGAGTTTCTCACACGACTGGCCTATCTGGGTGATGTTTTTTCTCGCCTGAATGATCTGAATCTAGGATTACAGGGACTCTCCGCAAAAATGTTCAATGTGCTGGACAAAATTGAGTCTATGATCAAGAAGTTGGAGCTCCTCTCTGTCTGCATTAACAAGGACAACACACAGGTATTTTCATCATTGTATGATTTTTTGTGTGCTAATAAACTCAAGCTTACGGACAATGCCAAATGTGATATAGCGAAGCACCTGAGTGACTTGGGTGCGCAATTACGCAGGTATTTTCCCGAAACAGATAGCACAAACAGCTAGATTCGTTATCCCTTTCATGCCCTGCCTCCAGTCCACTTACCGATAACTGAACAAGAGAGCCTCATTGAAATTTCAAAATGCAGTTCTGTGAAAAATGTATTTAATCAGAAGCCATTTCTGGATTGGGCTGCTCTCAGAGTATCCTGCCTTGGCAAATCGCGCTGTTAAGACACTGAGGACCTTTGCAACCACGTACCTATGTGAGAGTGTATTCTCGGCCCTTACTAGCATGGCAACTAAATATAGCCACAGACTGTGTGTGGAAAATGATTTAAGACTGAGACTCTCCAAAACAACCCAACATTGCAGAGTTATGTGCTTCCTTTCAAGCATACCCTTCTCATTAACCTGTGGTGAGTTATTCACAATTTTTGATGAACAAATAAGGTTTTATTTGTAAGATGGTTAAATAAAGAGCAAAATGATTGATTATTATTGTATTATTATTTGGTGCCATTGCCCTATATTAGCTCTTTATCACTTCCATGAGCCGGGTTTTGAGAAAAACTCACTCTTATTCTTATCATTAATAAATGTATCGTATAGTGTGTGTGTGGCAGGCTTACAATGATGGCAAAAAACAACATTTGAGAGTGCGCTGACCCTGGTGCTAGAGGGGGTACGCAGCTGGAGTTTGAATGTTTGAAGGGGTACGGGACTATAAAAAGTTTGGGAACCACTGGTGTAGACCAATTAGGGTTTCCAATCTCTCCAAAATAATGTGGTGATCGATGATGTCAAAAGCAGCACTCAGGTCTAGGAGCACGAGGACAGATGCAGAGCCTTGGTCTGACACCATTAAAATGTAATTTACCACCTTCACGAGTGCAGTCTCAGTGCTATGATGGGGTCTAAAACCACACTAAAGCATTTCATATACATTATATTTCTTCAAGTAGGCAGTGAGTTGCTGTGCAACAGATTTCTCTAAAATGTATGAGTGGAATGTTAGACTCGATATCGGCTGATAGTTTTTTATGTTTTCAGGGTCAAGGTTTGGCTTTTTCCAGAGAGGCTTTATCACTGCCACTTTTAGTGAGTTTGGTACACATCTGTTGGATAGGGCGCCATTTATTATGTTCAACATACGAGGGCCAAGCACGGGAAGTAGCTCTTTCAGTAGTTTAGTTGGAATAGGGTCCAGTATGCAGCTTGAGGGTTTATGGGCCATGACTATTTTAATAAATGTGTCGAGATAGGATTAAAAAACTTGATTGACTCTATTGATCCTAGGTCCTGGCAGTTCTGTGCAGACTCAGGACAACTGAGCTTTGGAGAAATATGAAGATTCAAAGAGTCCGTAATTTGCTTTCTGATGATCATCATCTTTTCATCGAAGAAGTTCATGAATTCATCACTGCTGAAGCAAAAACCATCCTCTCTTGTTGAATGCTGATGTTTAGTTTAGCTGTCAACTCTTGTCATTTTAATCCGTTTCACATTTGCTAGCTACCTTTTAGATCGAAGCCCAAATAGAATGATAAAAGATAAGATGATAGAAGCCCATCTCCTACTGTAAATAACCTACACACTGTGTGTGTGTGTAGCCAGCCAGCCAGGTAGAAAAATGGCAGAAAAATAAAAGACGGACATCAGAGTATTTTTCAGTACACCAAAACGTAAAGAACCCTAGTAGCCTAATATCTCAAAGACTAGTTGATAAAATGTTCATAAGAAAGAAATGAAATTCTAATGGAAATGTTTCACAATGATGTCATTAGGCAGAGCAGGCAACAGATGGCACACAGACAGCAGAGTTGGGGACAGATATGCAGGGACAGACTGGCAGAGACGGAGTCTCAGGTAAGTTTGTTGAGTCTTTGTTTGGCAACATTATGAAAGGTTCTCAATTTTTTTGACTTGTAAAATAGGAACATAATTGGAAAATGCCATGGATACCCCCACTCTCAACTTAAACTGGTGACTGAACTAAGATTTGTTAAAGGCAATGGTATTGCTGTTGTGAGTAGTTGTGTAGTTTTGGGTACCGGTAGTTAGGAGTACGGCAAACACCTTATTTCTTTGGTTCCTCAATATACATTTACCATATTACAATGTAGGCTATGTGTTACAGCACTACTTTTGGTGTCCCCCTCAGGAATTGCTCTTGAGAAAATTTCATGTAATTGTCCCCCCCAAAGTTGATATCAGATTTTTGCCCCTGGATGTGGCATGTAAACCAGGAGTTTCAGACCAGTGTGTTAGGGTGTAACTCGGCCCTCAAAGGCTTTAAGATATTTGTAATGAGTTTAATTTAAAGATAACATATTCACTTAGACTCTCCCTTGGTAAAGGCTATAGTACTGAAAACCATTCAATACAACAATCATGTCTCTGTCACTAACAAATACAGTCATGGGTGGTAATTACAATTCACTCTAAATGCAAGGCACTCAACATATTAAAGGTATAAAAAAAAAAATAATCTGTGAACGGCATATTTTTGGGAATTAATTGAATTCTATCTGGTTATTGGCACAGACATCAATGCCATGTTGGACATGAGGACAAATCAAATAAGAACAACTACAATTCACATTTAACAAAGGCTCTACAGCAAATGCTCTCTGATTACAACCTCATTGATGCCTGGCGAGCACATAATCCTAATGCAAAATAGTACACTTTCTATTCACAGGCATAAATCAACCTCACTAATCAATGTAATACTATTAACTACAACATTTTCTTTAATCTAGAAAATAGAAATTTGACGTATGAGCTTGTCTATATCACCACGCCTACTACACATTTCAGAATCTCCTAATTGTAACCAGGGAAGTCAGTTAAGAACAAATTCTTAATTTCAATGACGGCCTAGGAACATTGGGTTAACTGCCTTGTTCAGGGGCAGAACGACAGATTTTTACCTTGTCAGCTCGGGGATTCAATCTTGCAACCTTTCGGTTACTAGTCCAACACTCTAACCACTAGGCTACCTGCCGCCCTACCATAAATGAACCCTACCATAGCCATACCACCAGGAGAAAGACAACTGGAAAATTTGATGGATATTTAACAAAGCATGGTGAGTAAGGTCAGTATAATACCACAATACCTGTGTTATAGTGTAAAGATCATCAGCCATGGTTATGGATATAAATAAGAATGATGTCAAAATAGGATGCAAAAATGGTGATAACAGCCTACTGTGAACCTTCAGAGTGATGGTCTTACTGTCAATCTGACCTTTGTCCCCTTCTCCTGTAAGTAGAAAATCCCCTGAGTCTTGCAGTGTCAGTTCTCTGACTGTTAAACTGAAGTTTTTGGTGCTCATCTTTAGTCTCCCCTCAAACTGGGATCCAGGTGAATATACAACTTCTGAGATGAATTCTGCAATATCTTTTCCCATATACTTCCACACCAAGGATTTGAAATGTTCCCTCTCTAAGCCTGCCAGCAGCTCCATGGAGTCCCCCACTCTCTTGTTGATTATCAGAGGAACACCTACACCTGAAACACACAAATACACACGTTATTCTGACATCAATCAATGGTTGCACACTATATTACATATTATTCATGTAGTACAATGTAGCAAGTGTTGTAGTTACTCATTGTTACACTGTAATACTTGTAACAGTGTGACTGCAATACTTGTTACAGTGTGTCTACATGAATAATTACACAATAATAAACTGCAATGCAAAGTCCTACCTAATCAATAATAGATTATAATGGATTGGATTTATATAGCACATTTCCAGGTTTCATTTATGCTGTACGTGGCACTTTACATATTATAACCTTATATCTTTACGTATCTGAGTGTGTGGGTCATTTTTGACTTCATTAAAGTCCCCTCCTCCCCCACATTCAGTAGAACAGGATTAGATGACATAAAAAAGAGAAGTGGAGGTGGATCTGATAACCCCTCAGCTCACAAGAACAAATACCAATGTGTTTACTGTGTACTTATTCACCAGAAATGCATAATATACTGCATGGGCAACATTATAATTACATATCAGTCTGAAGTAATGTTTTATAAACCCTTACACTAAAAAATGTCAATGAATTAAGAAAAAAATAAAGTTACAGTTCATTGATGTATTAAAGACGTAACTGCAGTTATCCTAGTCTGGCAATGTATCATATTATGTAATAGAAACAGTAATTTGATACAGTCCCATATCGCCTTAAGTTTAATGAATGACAGCCATTAGGCACAGGGTCTTAAGATCTGTTGCGTTCTAGAAGTACTGCAACAGCTGCTGATCCAACCACACCATTGGCACTCATTCAAAACTGCAGAATACATACATCATGACATGTTCCTGAATATATGTATTATGTAGGTGTTAGCAAACAGTAATAAAGCAAAATATTCTAAATATCCAACCAATCACTGATGACTTGGCATTCTACAGTCAACACACACCATGTAGAGACCAACAATGACGTTAGAGAAAGCTGACGGTTTTCATTACTTTATCATGCAAGCATGCACATGCAATAGATCCTGTTTGGGGATGATTCTACCCTCTTGTTTTCACATTAGAATTAGGAGACCGTTGAAAAGACCCTAAGCAGCCAACTGACTAAAGTCAGTATGTGGTTATCCATTTAGGCAAGACAGAATGGGTCCTGTTTGGGTCCAAACACAAAGTGAAAAACTCTCCAACTTCTCAGTCAAGTTTAATGGTGTGGCGATGAAGGAAAACTTCACTGTTTCATACATTGGGATGTGAACTGGACCAACACATGACATGCGAACTTGTGGCTCTGAAGGCCATTGGGTATGTTCTCTCCAGGACAAAGTTCCTGGGAAGGGTAGCCAAGTTCCTGGATAGAGAGACTATGAGGACCCTGGCAACATCTCTGATACAGTGCCACTATGACTATGTTTGTATCTCATGCTTCAGTGGCATAACAACAAATCTGAAGGACAAACTTCAAACGGCCCAAAACAAACTAATGAGAATTATACTCAAGCTCAGCCATAGAGACGCACGTTGGTCCTAATCATTTCAGGGAACTGAACTGGCTTCCAGTTGATCTGGTGGTGGTGCAGATTAAACTGTTGATGGTTTTTAAAGTGATACATGACCTTTCCCCAGTTACCTGTCTGGTTATTTTAATTTCATTAGAGACTCTCATAGCCATCACACCAGAGCCAGTGTTGCCAATATGAGACCGCTGATCTATAGGTGTCACGCCTGCTCCCTCTCCCCAGCATTACGCACTCCTGCCACCATCATTACTCAACCTCATCCAGCGATTATTGGACTCAGCTGGACTCAATCATTTATGTCATTACCTCCCCTATATCTGTCTGGTTCCCCGCTCTATTCCCTGTTGCAGCATTGATTGTCATGTCCTTGTTTTCCCGTGTGCTGACGCTGTGCCTGTCTTGTTTCATGTCTGTTAATTAAATGTTCAACTCCCCGTACCTGCTTCTCGACTCCAGCCTCGGTCGTTACAATAGGAGCATGGCTGGAAGAAGCTATTTACTTAACACTGGTGCAGTGGAATGGTGTACCAAACCATATTAAAACCATGAATAAGCTTGGGAGTTTTATGATTAACCTTAAGAAACTGTGCAAGAAAGAATAATTGTTTCAATGCTTTTACGGTTTCCTCCCTATTAATGAGACATATTTGAGATATATTGTGTTTTCATGTTACCTTGTGTATTTTTTTTTTTTCAAGAGGACCACAATGGGGATACGTTTTTTAACCTGTTTGTGTCATCCTCGTTGCGGTTTTATTGTGTTTAAAATGTTCAAATAAATAAAAATAGTTACAAAACTTACCATAGTGGAGGTTGGAGAGTAGGAGAAGTAGTATTCCCTGTTTGGAGAAGCAGGAGAAGGGACCATCAGACATCTCTTTAAGGCGTTGACTGTTTCCTCTGGCTGTATGTCCTTATCTATCACTGTCACTGATAGCTAGCGGTTGACTAACCAAAACACACAGAGAAGAAAGAGGAGAAGGAGCAGAGACTTCCTTTTGATGAGGGCTGCTGTTCTATATACAATTCCTGAATGTTAGCTGAAAAGGAAGTCACATTCTATAGTTGCTCTCTGAAAATAACCCTTCACACTCGTTAGACAATGAGACGTGTGTGGGTTTGGGGTCTGTCACTCTGTTGATCAGTCTGATGGTGGTGGTTTAGGAGCATGTGTTTCCTAGCTGCTGCTGGTTGTGTGGTTAATGGTCATGGTGTTTCACAGATACCGGTAGCTTTGTTACTTTATGAGCAGAACACTCAAAGTTGCAGAGAAAGAGAAAGTAGGGAGATTGAGAGAGAGACAGAGACAGAGAGAAAGAAGGACAAAGAGCGAGGGGGGAGAGAGTGTGTGGGGGGGGTTAGAGAGAGAGAGAGTGAGAGCAAACTGTCATAACAGTGTCTGTGCAGTTTCATCTTGGCTTCATATGCCTGCAGAAGTGTTTGCATGACTTCTTTTGCATGCTCATAGGTCAGTGTGACTGAGGGACATGAAACACCTGACAACTTTTTCGGAAGGTGGTTTGTCCCAGGTTACTGACAGAGGCCCCCCTTCTACGTTTAAGGTAACATCTTGTGGTGATGTCACTTCCTGTGACTGTTTCTCAGGAGCAGTGACAATGACCTGGCTGGCTGCCGGCTGTCTGTCTGACCACATAGACATAAACACATAGACACAGAAACCCCATAACTGGAACAGTGACCTTCCAGACCATGCAGGGACACTCAAAAAAGCAGTCAGTCATACATCACTAATTTCATTATTCGTCGTGACCTGTCTGTAGGATGAGGAGGCAATATGGGAGAATTGGTAGTCATTCATACGTAGGTTACTAGATCCTCAGAACTCCTGCATAGTATATGACATCATAAAACTGAGAAGAACTGTTCTTTTCAGGCACACTCTTCCCCAAAAAGTCATTCTGAAAATCTCAGTGGGGCTTCAGCTGATGGGGTACGACATTTGAACTTTGCTCTTGGGGCATTTACATTTACATTTACGTCATTTAGCAGACACTCTTATCCAGAGCAACTTACAAATTTTATGTTATATTCTTCAAGACTCAATGGGTAGATATAATTAAGTCCAAAAATGGATGCAGAAATACCAGATCGCCCTTTAACTCACACATTGTGGAGCCTGAGATCTATACTAGGCTGAAAGAAGTTTTGATCAAATTAGGTTGTATGGAAAAGTTGATGACGATGACAATATCCATTTACTGTAAGAAAGCACTCATGCCATCCGGTGGATAAAAAATGGTTTATTAAAGAAGCACAATGCAAAGATATTGTAAAAGTACAGGCCGTTAGAAGAAAACGTGAATAATACTTTTTGGGAAATTCATATACAAATATGTTATTCTATCATCTGAATAAATCAACAATAAAACTCAATAGAAAGCAGATACAATTGCTGTAGCTGCAGATAATATGCATCATCATTGCACCATATAGTAAAAAAAGAGAAGCTTTTACAGTGAAACACTGTAAAACCATGCTTAAATACAATAAAATAAGAACTCCTTAATGTACAAGGTGTTATTGCGTATGTGTTTGTGCATGTGTGTGTTTGCTTGTGTGTGTTGAGCGTACAAAATCCATGTTCCGGGTTCCTTCTGCTCCTCTGATGGTCTGTCCTTCCATCCTTCCATCCCTCCAACCCTCTTTCCCTCCACCCTTCCATCCCTCCATCCCTCCATCCCTCAAGTATCTGCAACATATCACCACACAAAGTTGTTTAGGACATGCAGTCAAAGAGACATACTTTAAATAGATACATTATACTTTGATATCAGAGCATTAGTTCCATATTAGTATCATATTAAGTATTAATAGCATATGGCTATTAGTCTAACCTGGGGCTGTACCTGGCTTCACTTGAGAATAGACTGAATCTGCCTCAGATGGGGTTGCTGTTACTTTAAGGTCAACCTCAGCATAGGTCACATCAACAGGTCCAGTTGCTGCTGAAAATGTACATTTCCAGTCAACAAATTAAGGAATTAGCTTATTCTGCATCTTTTTTGAAACTCCAAAAACACACATTTAGATTTCACTGACTGCCAACCTGTAGAATGGGTTTCACCTGTGGTCTTCCCTGTCTTGACCTCAGAATAGACTGGATTTTCTTTTGGATCAGCTGTCATTTCTTAGGAGGAGAGAATTTGTACGTTTTTATCAAATTTGATGAGGAAAAAAACACCGGCACAATTTGTATTCGTTTATGTGATAGTTGAGAATTACTTTTCTTTTTCTTGTCCAACTTTTTGAGTTGAATCTGGGCGTACATCACATCACTTGATCCAGCAGTAGCAGCACCAGCATCTGCAATATACAGGTAATACACTAATATCTCTACTTAATGTTAGTATGCTAGTAATATTAAACATATGAAGAACAACAGCAACAACAACTCTATACTGTTTTCATGCTAAATTTAACATACAGGTAGCCTAGTGGTTAGTAACCAAAAGGTTGCTGGGCCAGTAACCCAAAGGATGCTGGATCGAAACCTTGAGTAGACAAGGTAAAAATCTGCCGTTCTGCAACTGAGCAAAGCAGTTAACCCACTGTTCCCCAGGCGCCGAAGACATGGATGTCGATTAAGGCAGCCCAACCGCACCTCTCTGAAACGGAGGGGTTAGGTTAAATGCGGAAGACACATTTCATTTGAAGGCATTCAGTTGTACAACTGACTAGGTATCCCCCTTTCCCTTTCCCAGTACCATTGTCAGAGGGAGTGATTGTATCATAGATGTTAGCGCCACCTGTTGGTCAAAGAAGAGAGAGAAAGATTAATAGGTTGGTTTTCCTCAGCTTGATAAGGGACATAGAGTACAGTAACATGTATGTAAAGTGAATGGTGAAGAGTCAGTATGTGAAGTTACAGAGAGGGGAGAGTGACAGTGGTCTGGGATGAGAGACTGACCATGCTGCAGATTATTATACCCAGCATCAGGAGCCTGGCCCTGGGTAGATCCTTGGTCCTGTTGGGGGTCCAGGTTGTTCCTCTGGGGCTGGTGGGGCCTACAGGGAGAGAGATACTCATGAAACACAGATTATATTTGACTGTATGATAAGCAACGTAGTTGAATGACAGGTGTACTCACCAGAGTATTCTGTTGCAACAGGAACCTGTAATGAGAAATGTATAATATTAAACTGTATCAAGTCGTTAATGTTTTAAACTTTTGTAATTAGACGTCTTTCTCCTAAACATGAACCAAAAAGTTGAATGAGAATTGATAAAAGTCTCACCTTCGGCTTTTTTATATCGACACAGCAGTACCAGGAGAATGGCCAGTAGAACACCAGCAACAACCAGGCCCACAACCACTCCTACTAGGACAAATGTAGAGGGTCCAGGAGTTACACCTGGAGAGAGAACAGCAAATCACTATCAGGTTCTGAGGTAGTTGTAGAAAATAAATAAAGTAGTGGACAAAGTGAACATATATTTGACAACTGACTTGAGATCAGATGACCAGCCTGAGCTTGCAACTCCAAACCTACAGAATGCTTTTTAACACTACAAATGACTGATAACCACAGATATTACCCTCATGCATTGTGTTCCACCACCCGCCAACCCCTCTTTTTACACTACTGCTACTCTCTGTTCATCATATATGCATAGTCACTTTAACCATACCTACATGTACATACTACCTCAATAAGCCTGACTAACCGGTGTCTGTATATAGCCTTGCAACTCTTACTTTCAAATGTCTTTTTACTGTTGTTTTATTTCTTTACTTACCTACACACACACATACACACACACACACACACACACACATACCTTTTTTCGCACTATTGGTTAAAGCCTAGAAGTAAGCATTTCACTGTAAGGTCTACTACACCTGTTGAATTCGGCGCACGTGACAAATAAACTTTGATTTGATTTGATATTTTGAAAAGGTCATGTGACCCTGAACGTTTTCTCACCTCTCACTGTCACCCAGCTCTCTGGTGACTCTCCTTCATTAGATTTACACTTATAGAAGCCTTCATCTGACTTGGATACTGCAGGGATGGTCATCTCTCCTGTGGTCTCATTCCTGATGAGTACTCCATCTTTGTAGAAATCAACCTTGGGGTTCGAGTTTGTTTCCTGATATCTATTTGAACAGCTCAGAGTCACAGAGTCTCCCTCAGTTACGGGATAGGCAGGGCTCTCCAAGATCAGAGGGCCAACTGTGTAACATAACATATCAATAAAACTGTAAATCTGGAGTGCAGAATTGGACATCATTGTCATACATTGTAATGTAAAAAAGGTTAATGAATGTTGTACAACAGACGTACCATCCACTGTGATGTTGACAGCATTACTGTACTCTCCTGATCCAGACTCACACCAGTACACTCCACTGTCCTTTTTACGTGTGGACCTGATGGTACATGTGTACCCTGCTATTGATCCCCAGTTAGAGACACACTCTGACTCCACTGCTTTCTCTCTGTATCTCTTCAGCCTCCATCCAGTAGAGTGCCTCTTCTCCTCACAGCTTAGTGAGAGAGACTTTGATGTAAAGTGTTGAGTTCTGTTAGGTCTTATTTTGAGAGACACTGAAGGTTGCGGATCTGAAACAAAGAGTGACATAGTCAAAGGTATACAGTAGTTATATATACACATGATGGTGATTTAAATATGATTAAATGCAGTTTCAATGCAGTTAGTTACCTCCTGACCAGAAAAACTGAGGTTCACTGTAGAATGTGTCATAGACTGGGTCTCCTCTCCTCTCCCATAGACTGGGTCTCCTCTCCTCTCTACATATTCCTTGCGCCATTTGTATTCCCAGTCAGTGACTTCTCCCCTCTGTATGTTACATCTGAGAGTGACAGACTCTCCACTGAATACCTGGGAGGATGTGGGGTATATGGTCATAACAGCCTTTGCCCTTCCTGCACAAAATATAACCAGCATGATACAATTGTTTTTTTGCGACACTCAAAACACAAAATATGTCTTGTCAAAAGAAGCTTTAAAAATTACAAATAAAACATTTGATGAAGCATTAAGAGATGGAGGCTTGATCAAGTGTTCAAATATTTACCATCATCTTCAGAGTGTCCAGAGTAGATGTGTGTACTCAGCACTACAACAAAGAAAGTCACATTGCTCCAATATTAGCTTGAAATAAATAACACCACGCCATATGCATGTTACTGATTACCAAATCCATCCTGTGCTTTATTTTAAAGGTGCAATCTATGATTTCTACACACATTTTTTAACTTTTAAATTAATCTTAGGCATTTCTTCTCGAAGAGTATAAATGTTAATTCCCTCAAAACTGTCTTATCCCACCATATACCAAAATATATGGTTATTTTATGACAATTATTATAAACAATGTAGATTAATGAATTTCCTTAGCCCCATCCCTCAGCCATATACAACAAAAAGTGTCAGGGTGGCCATTTTGTGGGAGTTTGAATTACGGACTGCAGCTTTAAATGGCCGCTGACTTCCTATGTTCTGCACACAGAGAGTGTACAGAGACCAAAAACACCAAAACACCACTCGTTAATCTCTTAACACAGTTTACTATAACTGTAGCGAAGGAACCCTCAACCATTTACAATAATCACAACTTGATTATACAACACATCCAACAAATATTGCATTTTATATTCATTGTCATTGACAGCACATTTTGCAACCATTGAGTTAGCACCACTCTTTAGTTCCTGAGTGATGAGCTGGTTAAATGCCCACCACCACACTAACCAGGTCTGCATGGCATCGGCTATACAAGCTCAGGTTCTCACAGTGATGCAACATCAATGTAGGGTGGTCACTTTCTTTCTTCTTATCTACACCATATTTGCTGCAATTTCCTTTGAGTGCCATTTACTAATATTTTCCCAATAAGGGCTAAAATAAACAAAGCTAAAGCATGAAACTGTCTTCATTTCGATTAATGTCTTATTCCTTTTTCCCTTAAATTCTTAGTAAATGAGGAAATTAGTGTTCATAAACAAACACACTAACTCAGTACTTACATAGTAGCAAACAGAGCAAGGTGTGCTCCATTCTGTCCCCACAGACAAGTGATTTTCTCTACAACTACAGTCCTTCTAACAAACCCCTCTACTTCCTAAATGATGACAGTCTGCTTAGATCATGCCACTTCACCGTACACAGAAAAACAGAGAGAAATATTCTTGAGAAATGTAAAAATAGATCGATACGTAAGTGTAGGACTTTCCTCAAACCTTTGCTCAGTTGTCAGGTGGCAAGCCAAGCCAGCTTATCTCTGTTGGGGCACAATGGAAATGGACATCTCCAGCCACCCCTCACATCTCTCTCTCTCTCTCTCTCTCACACACACACACCCACACACACACACACACACACACACACACACACCACACCTCAGATGGTTCTGTTATGAGTAATACATTTAGTTAGCTACTGTCTACATATATATGTTTGTTATTGTGTTGTATTTCAATTTGTCTGTATACAGTATGTGATGTGTATCAGGTCTATTGTTCATGTACTGTATTATGTGTGTGTTGTTTGTGTGAGTGATGGTGTTTGTGTGTGTGTGTTGTGTGGCTTGTTTGTGTGTGTGTATATTGTTTGTTTGTCTATTGTTTATTTTAGTCATTATTTGTTTTACTTTTTTCACTTGATTTTCTTTTTGTAAATTATTTGTTTTACTAATTTATTAATATATTTTTATATACATTATATTTATTTTTTTGTGTGTATTTTCTTAAAACCGCGTTGTTGGTTAAGGGCTTGTAAGTAAGCACTTCACTGTTGTATTCGGCGCATGTGACAAATAACTTTAGATTTATTTGCATTATTTATTACCACTGACCAGAGATGGGAGGAGTTTCAAAGCTGTAACTGGGGAACTGGGTTTCCAGGTTAAAGTCTAGAGTTTCATTCAGCTTCACATCATTACATGTTGAATACATTAATCTATTTTCTTTAACTAATTACCTCTAAAAATATCTAAGTGGTTTGTTGTAGAGTATGGGACACATATACAACATGTGTGAAGAAACCAAGAGAAAGGTTACAGGGGAAAGCAGTTACAGACTTCACCTTTAGTTGGTATGCTATGGTAAACATCTGGGGTTTCTTATCGCACCCTTCATGGACAGGCTTGTAACTACTCCACAGTCTTGTGGATCACAATATCAAAACTAATCAATCAAATTTATTTTTAAAGCCCTTTTTAAATCAGCAGATGTCACCAAGTGCTACACAGAAACCCAGCCTAAAACACCAAACAGCAAGCAATGCAGATGTAGAAACACGGTGGCTAGGAAAAACTCTAGAGAGGAACCAGGCTCTGAGGTGTGGCCAGACCTCTTCTGGCTGTGCCGGGTGGAGATTATGTAACGGTTGTCGTCTGGAATGGAGGACCAAAACGCAGCAGGAATGTGGATGCTCATCTTGATTTATTTTTAAATAAAGTGAACACCAAAATAACAAACAACGAAGAACTCACGAACAACAAAACAGTCTTGTAAGGCTCACACAGGCAAAACAAGAAACAATCTCCCACAAACACTAACCCAAACAATGACTCATATATAGGACTCTCAATCAGAGGCAATGAGAAAGCACCTGCCTCCAATTGAGAGTCCAACCCCCCATTAACCTACACATAGAAATACACCAACCCCGAAAGAACATAGAAGTACAAAACATAGAACATAAACCAAAACCCGGAAATAATAAATCAAACGCCCTACTAAATAAACCACCACCCCGAACCACCTAAAACAAATACCCTCTGCCACGTCCTGACCAAACTACAATAACAAATGACCTTTATACTGGTCAGGACGTGACAGTACCCCCCCCCCCCCCTAAAGGTGCAGACCCCGGATGCACCTCATAAATAATATATATAAAAAAACAACAACAACAACAAAAAATCCCCCTAAACTAAAGGGAGGGAAGGGAGGGTGGCTGCAGTCACCGACGGCACTTGTGCTACACCCCCCCCCCCCCCCAACCCACCTATACAGGAGGTGGTTCTGGCTCCGGCCTATGCAGACAGACTTGATTAGTTTCGGGCCGTAGGCAGACTCCCCTTGTTCCGGATCGTAGGCAGACCTCTTCCTTTTCACACTGTAGGCAGACTCATTAAATACATAGTTAATCATTTTTAGTTCCGGATCTTCAACTGACTTACTTAGTTCCGGGTTGCTGATAGACTCCTTTGGTTCCGGGTCATAGGCAGACTCACCCGGTTCTGGGTCGCTGATTGACTCCCTTGGTTCCGGGTCATAGACAGACTCACCCGGTTCCGGGTCATAGGCAGACTCACCCGGTTCCGGGTCACAGGCAGACTCACCCGGTTCCGGGTCACAGGCAGACTCACCCGGTTCCGGGTCCCAGGCAGACTCACCCAGTTCCGGGTCCCAGGCAGACCCCTTTGGTTCCGGGTCACAGGCAGATCCCTTTGGTTCCGGGTCGCAGGCAGACCCCCTCGGTTCCGGGTCGCAGGCAGACTCGCTCGTTTCCGGGTCGCAGGCAGACTCGCTCGTTTCCGGGTCGCAGGCAGACTCGCTCGTTTCCGGGTCGCAGGCAGACTCCCTCGGTTCCGGGTCGCAGGCAGACTCCCTTGGTTCTGGATCACAGGCAGTCTCCCTCGGTTCTGGACTAGACACTGTTGCCGGATACTCTGGACTGCACACCGTTGCCGGATACTCTGGACTGCACACCGTTGCCGGATACTCTGGACTGCACACTGTTGCCGGATACTCTGGACTGCACACCGTTGCCGGATACTCTGAACTGCACACTGTTGCAGGATACTCTGGACTGCACACTGTTGCCGGATACTCTGGACTGCACACTGTTGCCGGATACTCTGGACTGCACACCGTTGCCGGATACTCTGGACTGCACACCGTTGCCGGATACTCTGGACTGCACACCGTTGCCGGATACTCTGGACTGCACACCGTTGCCGGATACTCTGGACTGCACACCGTTGCCGGATACTCTGGACTGCACACTGTTGCCGGATACTCTGGACTGCATACTGTTGCCGGATACTCTGGACTGCACACTATTGCCGAACTCTTGAGGCTGGGCTGACGCACTGGAAGCCTGATGCGTGGTACTGGTACTGGATGTGCCAGTCTGGGGACACGCACCTCAGGGCTAGTGCGGGGAGCGGGAACAGGCCGAGTCGGACTGGGTTGACGCACTGGAAGCCTGATGCGTGGTGCTGGTACTGGAGGTATCAGCCTGGGAACACGCACCTCAGGGCTAGTGCGGGGATCGGGAACAGGCCGAGTCGGACTGGGTTGACGCACTGGAAGTCTGGTGCGTGGTGCTGGTACTGGACGTACCAGACTGGGGTTTCGCACATCCGGGTCCGCACGAGAGACAGGAACTGGAAACACCGGGCCATGGAGGCGCACAGGCGGTCTTGGTCTCACCTCCTGCACAACCCGTCCTGGCTGGATGGAACTAGTAGTCCTGTACAAGCGGGGTGCTAGCACACGGCGAATTGGGCTGTGCTGGGGCCTGCTGGTTGCCGTGCGTAGAGCGGGCGTAGGGTAGCCTGGTCCTAGGAGGTGCACCGGTGACCAGACACGCTGTGCAGGCATCCTCCTACCAGGCTGGATGCCCACTCTAGCACGGCATCTGCGAGGGGCTGGAATAACTCGCACTGGACTGTGCGTGCGTATGGGCGAGATTGTGCGATTATCCCAATGACACAAGTTGTTCTGCTTCCACGAGCACATCCAATGCTAGCATCAGTAATTGTACATTTATTGTTAGACCAGCTAGCATGGATACTGACAGTTGTGAATCTGATGCAGCCGAAGAGCTACTGCGGTCCTATATAGAGGGGTGTTTTTGTAATGGGTTTTGTGGGAAGTTGTTTTTGCATAGCTGTGTGTATTCTGCATTACTGTTCGTTCCTTCGTTCGTTCCTTCCTTCCTTCCTTCGCTCCTTCGTTCGTTCCTTCGTTCGTTCCTTCGTTCGTTCCTTCGTTCGTTCCTTCGTTCGTTCGTTCGTTTTCTTGTTTTGTTTTTCAGTGTTCAAATAAAAGTTAAAATGAGCAATCAACCCGCTGCGCCTTGGTCCATTACATACGACGACCGTTACAGCAATGCCTTAATCAAACAATACTGTTTCACGCCGTATCAGTGACATGGCAAGAGATGTTTTGAAACAATTACAGCTTCGCATACAAGCCAGTGAATTCCATGCGTTACAGCTGGATGAGTCAACAGATGTGGCGGGCCTGGCACAGCTCCTGGTATATGTCCATTACATCTATGGGGGGGTCAATACATTTTTTTAAGTACTGGACAGCTTTGTGACATCAAATGGACTTTGGTGGTCAAGATATGTTGGTATCTGTACTGATGGGGCAAAAGCCATGACAGGGAGACATAGTGGAGTGGTAACGTGAGTGAAAACAGTTGCTCCCGATGCCACTTGCGTACACTGCAGCATCCACCGAGAGGCTCTTGCTGCCAAGGGAATGCCTGACACCTTGAAAGACGTTTTGGACACTACAGTGAAAATTGTTAACTTTGTTAAAGCAAGGCCCCTGAACTCTTGTGTATTTTCTGCATTTTGCAATGATATGGGTAGTGACCATGTAACGCTTTTGCAACATAGAGAAGTGCGCTGGTTATTAAGGGGCAAAGTATTGACACATTTCTTTAAATTGAGAGACGCGCTTAAAGTTTTTATTACTGATCGTAATTTTCACTTGTCTGACCGCTTGCATGATGAAGAGTTTCTCAAACGACTGGCGTATCTGGGTGAGGTTTTTTCTTGCCTGAATCTAGAATTACAGGCTCTCAGCAATTACATTCTATGAGCCGAAGTTGGAGCTCTTCTCTGTCTGCATTAACAAGGACAGCACACAGGTCTTTCCACCGTTGTAGGATTTTTTTGTGTGCAAATGAACTCAAGCTTATGGACAATGTCAAATGTGATATAGCAAAGCACCTGAGTGAGTTGGGTGTACAATTATGCAGGTACTTTCCCTAAACGGATGACACACACAGTTGGATTCGTTAGCCCTTTCATGCCCTCCCTCCCTCCCTTTCATGTCCACTTACCGATATCTGAACAAGAGAGACTCATCGAAATTCCAACAAGCGGTACTGTGAAAATTGTATTTAATCAGAAGCCCCTGCCAGATTTCTGGATTTGGCTGCGCTCAGAGTATCCTCCCTTGCCAAATCAAGCTGTTAAGACACTGATGCCATTTGCAACCACGCACCTATGTGAGAGTGGATTCTCGGCCCTCACTAGCAAGAAAACTAAATACAGGCACAGACTGTGTGTGGGAAATGATTTAATGCAACCCAACATTGCAGAGTTATCCTTTCAAGCACAGCCTTCTCATTAACCTGTGATGAGTTATTCACAATTTTTGATGAACAAATAAGGTTTTATATGTTTATATGGTTAAAGAAAGAGCAAAATCATTGATTATTATTATATTATTATTTGTGTCCTGGTCCTTTTAGAGCTCTTTGTCACTTCCTACGAGCTGGGTTGTGAGAAAAATGCACACTCATTCTTATGTTTAATAAATGTATCGTACAGTGTGTGTGTGTGTGTGTGTGGCAGGCTTACAAAAAACAAAAAACAACATTTCAGAATGCGCTAACCCTAGTGCTAGAGGGGGTACGTGACTATACAAGGTTTGATAACCACTGGTGTAGACCAATTAGGGTTTCCAATCTCTCCAAAAGAATGTGGTGATCGATGATGTCAAAAGCAGCACTAAGGTCTTGGAGCACAAGGACAGATGCAGAGCCTTGTTCTGACACCATTCAAATGTTATTTAGCACCTTCACGAGTGCAGTCTCAGTAGTATGATGGGGTCTAAAATCAGACTGAAGCATTTCGTGTACATTATTTGTCTTCAAGAAGGCAGCGAGTTGCTGCGCAACAGATTTCTCTAAAATGTATGAGTGGAATGGGAGACTCGATATAGGCCGATAGTTTTAAAAGAAATTCTGGGTCAAGGTTTGGCTTTTTCAAAAGAGGCTTTATTACTGCCACTTTTAGTGAGTTTGGAACACATCCGATGGATAGGGCGCCATTTATAATGTTCAACATAGGAGGGCCAAACACGGGAAGTAGCTCTTTCAGTAGTTTAGTTGGAATAGGGTCCATTATGCATCTTGAGGGCTTAGAGGCCATTACTATTTTCATAAATGTGTCAAGAGATAGGATTAAAAAACTTGATTGTCTCCATTGATCCTAGGTCCTGGCAGTTATGTGCAGACTTAGGACAACTGAGATACGGAGAAATACGCAGATTCAAAGAGGAGTCCGTAATTTGCTTTCTGATGATCTTCATCTTTTCATCTAAGAAGTTCATGAATTCATCACTGCTGAAGCGAAAACCATCCTTTCTTGTTGAATGCTGATTTTTAGTTAGCTTTGCGATAGTATTGAAAATACATTTTGGATTGTTGATTTTGTTTTTAGGGGTGCGACTGCATCTAGGGTATTACGGAAGGTTAAATTTAGATCCTCAGTTAGGGGGTTAACCGATTTTTGTATTCCAACTTCCTTCGGTAGGTGGAGGGAGTCTGGAAGGGCATTTCGGAATCTTGTGTTTGTCAGAGAATTTATAGCACGGCTTTTGATGATCCTTGGTTGCGGTCTGAGCAGATTACTTGTTGCGATTGCAAATGTAAAAACAGTACCTATAAAAAGTGATTGAGTATGTTCCATAGAGTTCAGTAACAAAACTTAACCAGCGATTGAGTTTTGAGACTCTGCTGTAGAGCTCAGCACTCCCCCCAACTGGGAGGGGCCATTGGTCACATAGCAACAACATAACCCCTCAGTCTACTGTGTCTGCCCTCTTATTCCTTCCTCTCTCTATGTCATCATATTAGTACAGACATGAAGCACTTCTGTATGGGTTCATATCAGTAGAAATCAAATCTAAATGTGGTTTACAGAAGACTGACAGCAATATGGTGCATAGAGATTTTGTTAGAAAGTGTTGCTTTACACATGTCACGCCCTGACCATAGAGAGCCCTCGGGGTTCTCTATGGTGTAATAGTTCAGAGCGTGACTAGGGGGGTTTTCTAGTTATTATAGTTCTATGTTGGTGTGTGAGAATGGTTCCCAATTGGAGGCAGTTGAATATCGTTGCCTCTAATTGGGGATCATACTTAGTGTGTCCCTTTTCCCACCAGCGTTGTGGGATATTGTTTATAGTTAGTGCCTATGTGCACTACGTATTGGCACGTTCGTTAAATCTTTGTTGTTGTTTTGTAAGTTTCACTTTAATAAATATGTGGAACTCAACTCACGTTGCGCCTTGGTCCCATTATTTATTCAATGAACGTGACAACATAGTAACAAGTGTATAGGAATGTTCAAGATGTAAATGCATTGTTTCAACTCAGTAATACAGACCGTAAAAGGAATATGTCCTTAAATGAAATTATATTTTAAAGATATACAATGATGTGGGGAATCATCAGTTTTTACTTGACATATGAGAATTAATACAACATACAACACGCCCCCCATATACAGTACCAGTCAAAGGTTTTGACACATCTACTCATTCCAGGGTTTTAATTTTACTATTTTCTACATAGAATAATAGTGAAGACATCTGAACTATGAAATAACTCATATGGAATCACCTAGTAACCAAAAAAAGTGTTAAACAAATCAAAATATATTTTATATTTTAGATGCTTCAAAGTAGCCACCCTTTGCCTTGATGACAGCTTTACACACTCTTGGCATTCTCTCAACAAGCTCCATGAGGATTGCTTTTCCAACAGTCTTGAAGGAGTTCCAACACATGCAGAGCACTTGTTGGCTGCTTTTCCTTCACTCTGCGGTCCAACTCATCCCAAATCATCTCTACTGGGTTGAGGTCAGGTGATTGTGGAAGCAAGGTCATCTGACACAGCACTTCATCACTCTCCTTCTTGGTAAAATAGTCCTTACACATCCTGAAGGAGTGTTTTGGGTCATTGTCCCGTTAAGTGCAAACCATATGGGATGGCGTATCGCTGCAGAATGCTGTGGTCGCCGTGCTGGTCAAGTGTGCCTTGAATTCTAAATAAATCACTGACAGCGTCAACAGCAAATCACCCCCACACCTCGTCCTCCATGCTTCACGGGGGGAACCACACATGCGGAGATCATCCGTTCACCTTTTCCGCGTCTCACAAAAGACACGGCGGTTGGAACCAAAAATCTCAAGTTTAGACATTTCAGACCAAAGGACTGATTTCCACCGGTCTAATGTCCATTGCTCTTGTTTCTTGGCCCAAGCAAGTCTCTTCTTCTTATCGGTGTCCTTTCGTAGTGGTTTCTTTGTAGAAATTCGACCATGAAGGCCTGATACACTCTGATTCCTCTGAACAGTTGATGTTGAGATGTGTCTGTAAATTGAACTCTGTGAACCATTTATTTGCAGCAGAGGTAACTCTGTGTCTTCATTTCCTTTGGCGGTCCTCACGAGAGCCAGTTTCGTCATTGCGCTTGATGGCTTTTGCAACTGCATTTGAAGAAACGTTTACATTTCTTGAAATGTTCTGGATTGACTGACCTTCATGTCTTAAAGTATTGATGGACTGTCGTTTCTCTTTGCTTATTTGAGCTGTTCTTGCCATAATATGGACTTGGTCTTTTACCAAATAGGGCTATTTTCTGTATACCACCCCTACCTTATCACAACACAACAGATTGGCTCAAACACATTAAGAAGGAAAGTAATTCTACAAAATAACTTTTAACAATGCTCACCTGTTACTTGAAATGCATTCTAAGTGACTACTTCATGAAGCTGGTTGAGAGAATGCCAAGAGTGTGCAATGCTTTCATCTCAAATATAAAATATATTTAGATTTGTTTAAAACTTTTGTGGTTACTACATAATTCCATATGCGTTATTTCATAGTTTGGACGTCTTAACTATTATTCTACAACGTAGATAATAGCAAAAAATAAAGAAAAACCCTTGAATGAGTAGGTGTGTCCTAACTTTTGACTGGTACTGTATATAAAACACAGCAATGTCAATTGTTTTACTGAAATGGGCCTTTTAACAATAACAGATGATACACTCTTGTTTAATTGACAAACTGAAATCAAAGAGAGGTAATGTGTAATATTTTGTATCCTCGTCTTGAGCAGATTTGGCTGTTGAACACATGCCTTTAGAAATATATAATGGACGGAGAGTAGCGTTAGACTTAAACTGATTCAACTGCTCGTCCAACTGCACAGCCCTAACATGTAATGCCTCAGAAGTAATGAAGGTTTGTTTGCCTTTTCGAGGGCTGAAGATTTCTTTAGAAGAAATGTATCAGAAAAAGTTGGCCCTGGGCACTTTGTCTATTTACATTTGAAACAAACCATTTGAGTCAATTTTACTTGATGACAAGGATATAAGAGAATGACATAAAGAAGGAGAATATCAAGCTGGATAAGTTGATTGTAGATACACACTGAAAGAAAGTGGTCACCTCGAGCCCTGCAGCGTTACACCATAAGCATGATGGACACCAGTAGAAAGGGAGACACCGCCAGCAGACCACACAGAAGCCTGGGCAGCAGAGAGATGGAGACAACAGAACCTGGAGGGACTAGCATAACACATGTTTTACCATCTAGACACACACACACAGCTCTTCGCACCTCTCACTGTCACCCAGCTTTCTGGTGATTCTCCATCTTCAGATTTGGCTGCAGGATTTTGCTTCATAGTCAGTGTAGCTGTTGGGCAGGGCATTTAAGTTTTTTATTATTAATCCAATTATTTCAATTTCATTAGAGACTCTCATAGCCATCACACCAGAGCCAGAGTTGCCAATATGAGACAGATGCCCTATAGGTGTCACGCCTGCTCCCTCTTCCCCTCCCTGGAGCTCAAAGGCGCCAGGCTCCCCAGCATTACACACTCTGCCTTTCCCCCGTCACGCGCATTATTTGACTCAGCTGGACTCAATCACTTCTGTCATTACTTCCCCTGTATCTATCTGGTTCCCCGCTCTATTCCCTGCTGCAGCATTGATTGTCATGTCCTTGTTTTCCCGTGTGCTGATGCTGTGCCTGTCTTGTTTCATGTCTGTTCTTCATTAAATGTTGAACTCCCCGTGCCTGCTTCTCGACTCCAGCATCGGTCATTACAGAATGCTGCAGCCACCTAAGCCTTCTGTATTTTTTTCAAGAGGATCGCAATGGGGATAGATTTTTAATCTTGTTTGTGTCATTCTCGTTGATGGTTGCATCGCGTTTATTTTATATTTAAAATGTTTAAATATATAAAAATAGTTACAATACTTACGATACTGGAAGGTAGAGAGTAGGATAAGTAGTATTCCCTATTTAGAGAAGCAGGAGAAAGGACCACCGGACATCTCTTTAAGGTGTTGTATGACTGTTTCCTCTGGCTACATGTCCTTATCTATCACTGTCACTGGTAGCTAGCAGTTGACTAACCAAAACACACAGAGAAGAAAGAGTAGAGAGGAGAAAGGACAGAGACTTCCTTTTGATGAGGGCTGCTATTCTATAAATAATTCCTGTATACTAGCTGAAAAAGAAGTCACATTCTATAGTTGCTCTCTGAAAATAACCCTTCACTCAGCTTGAGCGTTAGACGATGAGACGTGGGTGTGTTTGCGGTGTGTCACTGTGTTGATGTCTGATGGTGGTGGTTTTGGAGCCTATGTTTCCTAGCTGCTGCTGGTTGTGTGGTTAATGGTTAATCGTTTTGTCACCAAAGCCCCATATTCTACCCACCACTGCGACCTGTACGCTCTCGTTGGCTGGCCCTCGCTTCATACCCGTCGCCAAACCCACTGGCTCCCGGTCATCTACAAGACCCTGCTAGGTAAAGTCCCCACTTATCTCCGCTCACTGGTCACCATAGCAGCACCCACCTGTAGCACGCGCTCCAGCGGGTATATCTCTCTGGTCACCCCCAAAACCAATTGCTCCTTTGGCCATCTCTCCTTCCAGTTCTCTGCTGCCACTGACTGGAATGAACTACAAAAATCTCTGAAACTGGAAACACTTATCTCCCTCACTAGCTTTAAGCACCAGCTGTCAGAGCAGCACACAGATCACTGCACCTGAACATAGCCAATCTATAATTTAGCCAAAACAACTACCTCTTCCCCTTCTGTATTTATTTATTTATTTATTTTGCTCCTTGGCACCCCATTATTTCTCTTTCTATTTTGCACTTTCTTCCACTACAAATCTACCATTCCAGTGTTTTACTTGCTATATTGTATTTACTTTGCCACCATGGCCTTTTTTGCCTTTACCTCCCTTATCTCACCTCATTTACTCACATTGTATATAGCCTTATTTTTCTACTGTATTATTGACTGTATGTTTGTTTTACTCCATGTGTAACTCTGTGTTGTTTTATGTGTCGAACTGCTTTGCCTTATCTTGGCCAGGTCGCAATTGTAAATGAGAACTTGTTCTCAACTTGCCTACCTGGTTAAATAAAGGTGAAATAAAATAAAAAAAATGGTAATGATGATTCACATATACCGGTAGCTTTGTTACTTTGTGAGCAGACAGCTCAATGTTGCAGAGAAAGAGAAAGGAGGGAGATAGAAGGCTTGGGAGATGAGAGAGAAAGACAGAGAGCGAGATTGAGAGTGAGACAGAGACAGAGAGAAAGAAAGACAAAGTGCAAGGGGGAGAGAGAGTGTGTGTGGGGAGGTTAGAGAGAACGAGAGCAAAAATGTCATAACAGTGTCGGTGCAGTTTCCTCTAGGCTTCATATACCTGTAGAAGTGTTTGCATGACTTCATCTGCCTGCTCATAGGTCAGTGTGGCTGAGGTACAGGAAACACCTGCCAACTTTTTCAGAAGGTAGTGGGTCCCATGTTACTAATAGAGGCCCCCCTTCTACGTTTCAGGTAACATCTTGTGGTGATGCCACTTCCTGTGACTGTTTCTCAGGAGCAGTGACAATGACCTGGCTGGCTGCGGGCTGTCTGTCTGACCACATAGACATAAACACATAAACACAAAAAAACCCTAAGTGGAACAGTGACCTTCCAGACCATGCAAGGACACTGAAGATAGCAGTCAGAGTCATACACCACTAATGTCATTAATCGTTTTACCTGTGTTGGAGTCGGCTAAACTTTGGACATTGAGATATTAAATAAATGACAGAGAAGAAGCCTTGAATAGAAAGAGTGGTAGAGAATGGGTTTTATGTCAGAAGTTAAGGGTTCTCTGTAGAAAGCCAGAAGGCTTTGAAATGTGTTTGATGGAGGAGAGCAGAGTGACGTGTTGATATAGGGAAGACAGATGGATATGTGTGGATTAGGTGAAGGAGGGGTTGAGGTCAGGAGGTGAGGGGTTGAGGTCAGTTCACCTTAAGGGAGTAATCAGGGTGTAGTATCTGGTTACCTTCTTCCTGTTTGGCATAAACTGTAAGGATTGGAGAGAGGGAGTGTCTTAAGTAGGATGGATATAACTGTGATGGAGAGAAATGTTTTGCTGTCTGATTACAGCTGTACAGAACCTTTGGGAAGAATTAAACTTGGTTAAAGCTTCTCTAGTATCCGTGAGTGATTTACTCTGAAAAATAAGAACCTAACACCTGTCTGTAGGATGAGGAGGCAATATGGGAGAACTGGCAGTCAGTCATATGTAGGTTACTAGATTCTCAGAACTCCTGCAGAGTATATGACATCATCAAACTGAGAAGAACTGTTATTTTCAGGCACACTCTTCCCCAAGAAGCAATTCTAAAAATCTCTAAGGGTCTTCAGCTGATGGGGTGCAGCTTTTGAACTTTGCTCTTGGGGCATTTATGTTATATTCTTCAAGATTCAATGGGTAGATATAATTAAGTCCAAAAATGGATGCAGAAATAGCAGATTGCCTTTTAACTCACACATTGTGGAGCCTGAGATCTATACTAGGATGAAAAGAATTTTAACCAAATTAGGTTGTATGGAAAAGTTGACGATGACAATATCCATGTACAGTAAGAAACACTCATGCAATCTGGTGGATAAAAAATAGTTTATTAAAAAGCACAATGCAAAGACATTGTAAAAGTAGAGGCCATTAGAAGAAAATGTGAATAATATACAAATATGTTATTCTATCATCTGAATAAATCAACAATAAAACTCAAATCACAATACAAAGCAGATACAAATGCTGTAGCTACAGATAAGATGCACCATAATTTCACCATAAGGAAAAGAAAAAAGCTGTTACAGTGAAACAATTAAACCATGCTTAAATACAATAAAATAAGTAAATAAAATAAGTAAGAACTCCTTAATGTACAAGTTGTTTTGGCATGTGTGTTTGTGCGTATTGAGCGTACAAAATCCATGTTCCGGGTTCCTTCTGCTCCTCTGATGGTGTGTCCTTCCATTCCTCCGTCCCTTCATCACTCCAACCTTCTATCCCCCCATCCTTCCATCCTGTCACGGTTGTCGTCGGTTAAGGAGGACCAAAACGCAGCAGGTATGTGCAGGCTCATCTTTATGTTTATTTACTTTCAAAAATGAACGTACAAAAATAACAAAACACGAACCATCAACAAAAACAGTCTGGTAAGGCACAAGGCGAAACACAGAACAATCACCCACCAAAGACAAACACAAACACACCCACATATATGGGACTCTCAATCAAAGGCAAATAGACAACACCTGCCTTCAATTGAGAGTCCCAGCCCCAATTAATCCAAACATAGAAACAGACACACTAGACTCAACATAGAATTCATGAAACTCACCCAGGGCCCAAAACCCCGGAAAACTAAATCAAATGCCCTCCTAACTCATACAACACCCAGAACCACATAAACAAATACCCTCTGCCACGTCCTGACCAAACTACAATACTAATTAACCCTTATACTGGCCAGGACGTGACAGTACCCCCCCTTAAAGGTGCTAACCCCGGAAGCACCTTAAAAACAAAAAACAAAAAAAACAACAACCTCAAACAACAACAACAAAAAAATTCCCCCTTACTAAAGGGAGGGAAAGGAGGGTGGCTGCCGTCAACGACGGCACTGTGCTACACCCCCCCTCCCCAACCCACCTATATCAGGAGGTGGCTCCGGTTCTGGCCATTCCAGGCAGTCGGGCCACTCTGGCAGTTCGGGGCAGTCTGGCCAGTCTGGCCGCTCGGGGCAGTCTGGCAGCTCGGTGTAGTCTGGCAGCTCGGGACAGTCTGGGACAGTCTGGCAGCTCGGGACAGTCTGGGACAGTCTGGCAGCTCGGGACAGTCTGGGACAGTCTGGCAGCTCGGGACAGTCTGGGCAGTCTGGCAGCTCGGGACAGTCTGGGCAGTCTGGCAACTCGGGGCAGTCTGTCAACTCGGGACAGTCTGGGCAGTCTGGCAACTCGGGACGTTCAGGCAGTCTGGCCACTCGGGACGTTCAGGGCAGTCTGGCCACTCCGGCAGTTTCAGGCAGTCTGGCCGCTCCGGCAGTTCAGGGCAGTCTGGCCGCTCCGGCAGTTCAGGCAGTCTTGGCCGCTCCGGCAGTTCAGGCGCAGTCTGGCCGCTCCGGCAGTTCAGCGCAGTCTGGCCGCTCCGGCAGTTTCAGCGCAGTCTGGCCGCTCCGGCAGTTCAGCGCAGTCTGGCCGCTCCGGCAGTTCAGCGCAGTCTGGCCGCTCCGGCAGTTTCAGCGCAGTCTGGCCGCTCCGGCAGTTCAGCGCAGTCTGGCCGCTTCGCGGACTGTTGATGGCTGGCAGCTCCGACGACTGTTGACTGGCGGGCAGCTCCGACGACTGTTGACTGGCGGGCAGCTCCGACGACTGTTGACTGGCGGGCAGCTCCGACGACTGTTGACCGGCGGGCAGCTCCGACGACTGTTGACTGGCGGGCAGCTCCGACGACTGTTGACTGGCGGGCAGCTCCGACGACTGTTGACTGGCGGACAGCTCCGACGACTGTTGACTGTCGGGGCTGGGTTTACGCACTTGAAGGCTAGTGCGGGGAGCGGGAACAAGACGAGTCGGACTGGGTTGACGCACTTCCGGGTCCGCACGAGAGACAGGAGCTGGAAACCCAGGGCTATGGAGGCGCACAGCCGGTCTAGATCTTACCTCCTGCACAACCCGCCTTGGCTGGATGGAACTAGTAGCCCTGTACGAGCGGGGTGCTCGTACACGGCAGACTGGGCTGTGCAGGGGCCTGATGGTAGCCGTGCGTAGAGCGGGAGTTGGGTAGCCTGGTCCTCGGAGGCGTACCGGCGACCAGATGCGCTGCGCAGGCATCCTCCTACCAGGTTGGATGCCCGCTCTAGCACGGCACCTGCGAGGGGCTGGAATAACTCGCACCGGACTGTGCGTGCGTATGGGTGAGAGTGCGCTCCTCAGCGAAACATAGCGCTCTCCACCCCATACGCTCCTCCATGTAACCACGGGTAGCTGGCTTCCGGCTCTTCCTACGCCTAGCCAAACTACCCGTGTGCCCCCCCCAAAAAATGTATTGGGGTGCCTCTCGCGCTTCAACGCTAGTCGTGTACCTCGGAAACGTTCCCGGTCCATACCAGCCTTTCGCCTTTCCTCTCTCTCTCTTACCACCTGTCCCCATGGAAGGCGATCTTTCCGGCTTGGATCTCCTCCCAAGTGTAGGAGCCTTCTCCCTTCAAGATCTCCTCCCAAGTCCATCTCTCACCATAGTCCAACTCAAAATCCCACTGCTCCTTCTTCTGCTGCTTGGTCCTGGTTTGGTGGGAGATTCTGTCACGGTTGTCGTTGGTTAAGGAGGACCAAAACGCAGCAGGTATGTGCAGGCTCATCTTGATGTTTATTTACTTTCAAAAATGAACGTACAAAAATAACAAAACACGAACGATCAACAAAAACAGTCTGGTAAGACACAAGGCGAAACACAGAACAATCACCCACCAAAGACAAACACAAACACACCCACATATATGGGACTCTCAATCAAAGGCAAATAGACAACACCTGCCTTCAATTGAGACTCCCAGCCCCAATGAATCCAAACATAGAAACAGACACACTAGACTCAACATAGAATTCATGAAACTCACCCAGTGCCCAAAACCCCGGAATACTAAATCAAATGCCCTCCTAACTCATACAACACCCAGAACCACATAAAAAAAATACCCTCTGCCACGTCCTGACCAAACTACAATACTAATTAACCCTTATACTGGCCAGGACGTGACACATCCCTCCATCTCTGACCCCCTCAAGGACCTGCAACATATCACCGCACAAAGTTGTTGTGGACATGCAGTCAAATAAACTCTTAAGAATTAAACAAAGAGACATACTTTAAATAGATACATTATACTTTGATATCAGAGCATTAGTCCTATATTAGTATCATATTAAGTATCAATGGCATATGGCTATTAGTCTTACCTGGGGATGTACCTGGCTTCACTTGAGAATAGACTGAATCTGCCTCAGGTGGGGTTGCTGTTTCTGTAAGGGGTGAGGATAAAACATCAGAATAATATAACAGTTATATACAGAATATTATGCAGCTAGTCGATATGGGGTCAGAGGTGTGAGGTTATGATACAGGGAATATGGAAGGGGGAATATGGAAGGAGGGATGTCCAGTCTTACCTTTCTTCTTCTTGGCTTTGGCCTTCTGTTTAAGGTCAACCTCAGCATAGGTCACATCAACAGGTCCAGTTGCTTCTGAAAATTGACATTTCCAGTCACAAATAAAGGAGTTAGATTATTCAGCATCTTTTTTGAAACTCCAAAAACACACATTTAGATTTCATAGACTGCCAACCTGTAGAATGGGTTTCACCTGTGGTCTTCCCTGTCTTGACCTCAGAATAGACTGGATTTTCCTTTAGATCAGCTTTCATTTCTGAGGAGGAGAGAATTTGTTTGTTTTATTCAAATTTGATGAGTAAAAAACACTGCTACATTTTGTATTAGTTTATGTGACAGTTGAGAGTTACTTTTCTTTTTCTTGTCCAACTTTTTGAGTTGAATTTTGGCGTACATCACATCACTTGATCCAGCAGTAGCAGCACCAGCATCTGAAATATACAGGTAGTACACTAATATCTGTACTTACTGTTAGTATGTTAGTAATATTAAACATATGAAGAACAACAGCAACAACAACTCTATACTGTATTCATGCTAAACTTAACACAGTGTACAGTACCACTGTCATTATTGTCTGAGGGAGTGATTGTATCATAGATGTTAGCGCCACCTGTTGGTCAAAGAAGAGAGAAAGATTAATAGGTTGGTTTTCCTCAGCTTGCTTAGGGACATAGAGTACGGTAACATGTATGTAAAGTGAATAGTGAAAAGTCAGTATGTGAAGTTACAGAGAGAGGAAAGTGACAGTGGTCTGGGATGAGAGACTGACCATGCTGCAGATTATTATACCCAGCATCAGGAGCCTGGCCCTGGGTAGATTATTGGTCTTGTAAGGGGTCCAGGTTGATCCTCTGGGGCTGGGGGATCTGCAGGGAGAGAGATACTCATGAAACACACAGATTACATTTTACTGTATGAAAAGGAACATGGTTGAATGACAGGTGTACTCACCAGAATATTCTGTTGCAACAGGAATCTGATATGAGAAATGTATACTATTATACTGTATCAAGTCGTTACTGTTTTAAACTTTTGTAATTAGACGTCTTTCTCCTAAACATGAACCAAAAAGTTAAATGAGAATTTATAAAAGGCTCACCTTTGGCTTTTTTATATCGACACAGCAGTACCAGGAGAATGGCCAGTAGAACACCAGCAACAACCAGGCCCACAACCACTCCTACTAGGACTGATGTAGAGGGTCCAGGAGTTACACCTGGAGAGAGAACAGCAAATCACTATCAGGTTCTGAGGTAGTTGTAGAAATAAATAAGTAGTGGACAAAGTGAATATATATTTGACAACTGACTTGAGATCAGATGACCAGCCTGAGCTTGCAACTCCAAACCTACAGTATGCTTTTTAACACTACAAATGACAGATACCCACAGATATTACCCTCATGCATTGTGTCTCACCTTTTTTTACACTACTGCTACTCTCTCTTCATCATATATGCATAGTCACTTTAACCATACCTACATATACATACTACCTCAATCAGCCTGACTAACCAGTGTCTGTATATAGCCTTGCAACTCTTATTTTCAAATGTCTTTTACTGTTGTTTTATTTCTTTACTTACCTTCACACACACATACCTTTTTTTCGCACTATTGGTTAGAGCATGTAA
Organism: Salmo trutta; assembly: GCF_901001165.1. Classification (NCBI taxonomy): domain Eukaryota; kingdom Metazoa; phylum Chordata; class Actinopteri; order Salmoniformes; family Salmonidae; genus Salmo; species Salmo trutta. Next base: position 68,736 of record NW_021822971.1, read on the forward strand.
GTAAGCATTTCACTGTAAGGTCTACTACAACCTGTTGTATTCGGGGCGCACGTGACAAATAAACTTTGATTTGATTTGATATTATGAAAGGTCATGTGACCATGACCATTTTCTCTCACCTCTCACTGTCACCCAGCTCTCTGGTGATTCTCCTCATTAGATTTACACTTATAGAAGCCTTCATCTGACTTGGATACTACAGGGATGGTCATCTCCCCTGTGGTCTCATTCCTGATGAGTACTCCATATTTGTAGAAATCAACCTTGGGATCGGGTTTGTTTGCTGATATCTATTGTACAGTGTAGAGTCACAGTCTCCCTCAGTTAAGGTAACGCCAACACTTTTGAATGCTAGTGTTCATCAGAGGCAGCTGTGTGGAATGTTTTACCACTGACCAGAGATGGGGGGAGTTTGAAAGTTGTAACTGGGGAACTGGATTTCCAGGTTAAAGTGTAATTTTGCTTCATTAATCCATTTTTAAACTATTTACCTCTAAACATATCTAAGTGGTTTGTTGTAGACTGTGAGACACCGTGTGAAGAAACAAGGTAAACATCTTGGGGTTTCTTATCGCCCCCTTCAGGACAGGCCTGTAACTACTTCTACGTTCTTGTGGATCACAATATGAAACTAATATAGTCCATTGGTCATAGCGACAACATAACCCCTCAGTCTACTGTGTCTGCCCTCTTATTCCTTCCCTCTCTCTATGGTCCCGTGTGGCTCAGTTAGTCTAGCATGGTGTTTGCAATGCCAGGTCTGCAGGTTCGATTCCAATGGGGGACCAGTAGAGAGAAAAAATGTATGAAATGTATGAATTCACTACGATAAGTCCGCTCTGGATAACAGCGTCTGCTAAATGACGTAAATGTGATAGTTATCATATTAGTACAGACATGGACCATTTCACATGGGTTCCAATCAGTAGAAGACAAATCTGGATGTGCTTTACAGAAGACTGACAGCAATATTGTCAAAGAATACAATGATGTAGGGAATCATCACCTTTTTGTTTGACATATGAGATTTAATACAACATTTAAAATCCAAAATACAACACACCCTCCATTGTCTCTTATGCGATCGTCGTGCGGAATCATTGCGCTATCTGATGTAAGCAACAAACACTCTCTTCATTCAAGTCCATAGTGTAATACTAATCTGGCATCCTACAATTACTGTAAAAATACAATTTACAAAAAACATAGAGACATAGAAGTGAAAATGATGTACAATATATACTAAAATAAGCGTTAATTGAATTAAAACAAATAATAAATGTGCAACTTACTGTTAAAGTGGTATTAGCAGGTCAGCCAACCAAGTATAGCCCACCTTTAGGTTTTTTCTTAATTATGAAAATGGATATAAAAGCTTGACATTATGTAAAACACAAAATAGTTTAAAAAAGCTAATTCAGCTTTTAAACAAAACAGGCACTACACTATTGTTTAATCAACAAACTGAAGTCAAAGATGGGTAACTGCAATATTTCAAGAAAATGAACAACAATTAACGAAAACAAAGTCAAGCTTACAAGCCCCCAAAAGCTGAAAACGGCAACTTGCTAAATCATAACATTTAGTATTTGTAAAATTCCATTCAGTGATATTTGACTCAGTAAACACTGTCATAAATCAATGTAAAGGCAATGGCAAAAACATAAAAATCCCAAAATGGTTGTTCAGTTTACAGTTCTAACTGTAATGATCACACGGATGATTCAGTCTGTTCAATGACATCATCAGATCGTAACTCGTATTGAAGAGATTTGGCTGTTGAACACAGGCCTATGGGAATATAACGGACAGAGAGTAGCATTGGAGTTAAACTGATTCAACTGCTCTTTCAACTGCTCAGCACTAAAATGTAATCCATCAAAAGTAATAAAAAGGTTAGTTTGCCTTTTTTGAGGGGAGAAAATTTCCATAGAACACATTTAACAAAAATAGCTGACCATGGGCACTTTTCTATTTACATTTGACATGAACCATTTGAGTGATATAAGAGCATGACATAAAGAAGGAGAATATGATGACTACTCCATCTTTGTAGAAATCAACCTTGGGGTTCGAGTTTGTTTCCTGATATCTATTTGAACAGCTCAGAGTCACAGAGTCTCCCTCAGTTATGGGATAGGCAGGGCTCTCCAGGATCAGAGTGCCATCTGTGTAACATAATATATAAATAATACTGTACATGTGGAGTTATCACTCACATGAGCTTGTATTTTATTAGATGCATACATTCAATCCAGAATTAAACATCATTAACATACATTATAATGTAAAAAAAGGTTAGTGAATGTTGTACAACAGACATACCATCCACTGTGATGTTGACAGCATTACTGTACTCTCCTGATCCAGACTCACACCAGTACACTCCACTGCCCTTTTTACGTATGGACCTGATGGTACATGTGGACCCTGCTATTGATCCCCAGTTAGAGCCACACTCTGACTCCACTGCTTTCTCTCTGTATCTCTTCAGTCTCCATCCAGTAGAGTTCCTCTTCTCCTCACAGCTTAGTGAGAGAGACTTTGATGTAAAGTGTTGAGTTCTGTGAGGTCTTATTTTGAGAGACACTGAAGGTTGCGCATCTGAAACAAAGAGTGACAGAGTCAAACGTATACAGTAGTTATATATACACATGAGGGTGACTTAAATATGATTAAATGCAGTTTCAATGCAGTTAGTTACCTCCTGACCAGAGAAACTGAGGTTCACTGTAGAGTGTGTTATAGACTGGCTCTCCTCTCCCAGCTCTACACACATATCCTCCTGTGTGACTAGGACCAGCAGGGATCAGGGTGTGGGAGTCTTCACTAGTCTCATTGCCAGATAGAGGCTCTACAGAGTAGGACCTGTCTGATAGGGAGAGAAACCCAGCTGTGTAGGGAACAGTTCGGTGCCAGAAGAACCTCCAGCCTGTAGATGACTCTTTAACCCCACAGCTCAGAGTAACTGGGTCTCCAGGGTTCAGCCACTGAGGAGACACACTCAGGACAGCTTGGGGTTTATCTGTTATGAAGGAAATGACAGAAATCATATGTTCAGTCTTTAAAATGTTTACCTATTTTGTTACTATGGTATTGTACCTTACCCCAAAATCAAACTATAGTTTTGTTTCATCATTGATTTCACTGTCTGCTATTTGTCCTCATCCTTTCTGTCTTTCTCTTTCAATCCCATAAAAAGACTTACCTAACACGGTCAATTGTATAGCATTACTTGTCTGGGAGTGTTTTAAGCCATTTCTTTTCTGAAGACCTTCACAGGTATATAGACCATTCATTGCAGGACTGATTCTGTACTCAGGCTCTGTTTTGGTGTAGACCGACTTCCCACTGTTATAAAAAGCATACTCAATCTCTTCTCCCCCCTGTATGTCACATCTGAGAGTAACAGTCCCCCCGGAATATCTGGGCCAGTTGGGTTGGAGGGTCAGAACAGCCACAGGTCTCTCTGCACAGACACAACACAGAGAATAAACATTATCACACACCTTAGAATGTAAAATAATGTTGATCAGCATTAATCACAGCATGATCATATAATAAGTTGAAATTTCTGAAAACACAGTATGCATTCTGAACTGTCTATCAGAATACTGACATATACTGACATGGTGTGATGTCCACACACAAGCACAAGCACACACACGCACGCACGCACGCACACACACACACACACACACACACACACACAGTCACACTTACTCACCATTCACAGTGATAGTGACAGGATCACTGATGATATGGATCTGGACTGGATTTCTCCCTGACACCAGTAGAGACCCTGGTCAGACTCAGCAGCTCTACTGAAGGTTGAAGGTGGCTCCTGTTGTAGTGTGTCTGCCAGACAAGGTCACTACTTTCTTAGTGTTGTCTTTGTACCATGTATAGATCCACCCACTGTCAGACCCCACTGAACATGTCAGAGTTACTGTCTCTCCTTTATTTGCAGGGTTTGGATTCACGGTCAGTGAAGTTTCAGGAAGAGCTAAGAAAACAGAGAGCATAACATCAAAACATCTGGATACATGCTTGGTCATTTATAATAATTTAACAGTTGCTGTTAAGTTTTGATTAAAGTTTATTTTATATAGGGTTATGTTGACTCCATTCAGTTAGAATTTACAGTCTATACAGTATATTTAGATTTTCCCTCATTGCTCAAAATTCAGAAAGTTCAGATTTTATTTGAAGATAAATAATGAACTCACCAGTGACACTAATGTAGAGAGATGAGCTGAGATATGATTTTGGGGCCGTTTTGTCCTTGTCCCCTGACACTGGTACTGACCAGCCTGGTCAGAGAGAGAGATGGTGCTGGTTTTACTGGTTTGACTGGAAAGCCGTTCTTTATTTATTAACCAGTGGTACGTCCAGCCTGTGTAGTTTGATATGTCACACTGCAGCTTGACTGCTTGACCGGGATACAGTGTCTCCTGGGTAGTGACCATCTTCACTGAGGCTGTAGGCAGAGCTGTGGAAATAGTTCAAGAAGACAAATACAGGTAGTGCACCAATCAGTTAAAAGTATGATCTTAGTACCGTACAACATTTTTCTTCAATTATTACATGAAATGAGAATAAAATAACAGAAGAATCTGAACTGCAACTAAAATGACAAAATAGAATCCTTAAAATGGGGCCCAATGTCAAGTGGTTATGTGTATGGAGGCACTGATGTGAATGAGAGATAAGATGACCTACCTGTCACTGTCAGACTGACTGCATCACTCGACTTAGAATGCTTCTTCTGATCAATATGTGTACCCAGACACCTGTAGTCACCATTGTCTGAAATATTAACCTCACTGATCTCATATTCATGCTTCCTACTGATTGAGTCTACATCATCCTTGCGCCATGTGTATTCCCAGTCAGTGACTTTTCCCCTCTGTATGTTACATCTGAAAGTGACAGACTCTCCACTGAATATCTGTGAGGATTTGGGGTGTATGGTCAGAACAGCCTTTGCCCTTCCTGCACAACATAAAACCAGCATGAAACAATTTCTTTACACATGTTATTTTGAGACACTCAAAACACAAAATATGTCTATCCAAAAGCAGCTTTAAAAATGTCAAATAAAACATTTGATGAAGCATTAAGAGATGAAGGCTTGATTAAGTGTACAAATATCTACCATCATCTTCAGTGTCCAGAGTAGATGTGTGTACTCAGCACTACAACAAAGAAAGTCACATTGCTCCAATATTAGATAGAAATAAATAACAATACGCCATTTTCATGTTACTGATTACCAAATCAATCCTGTAATTTATTTTAAAGGTACAATCTAAGATTTCTACACACATGTTGGATCTTTCAGTTAATTATAGAAATGTATTCTTGAAGAGTACAACTTTTAATTCCCTCAACTGTCTTATCCCATCATAAACCCAAAAATATGGTAACTTTATGACAATTATTGTAAACAATGTAGATGAATGAATTTCCTTAGCCCCATCCCTCAGCCATATACCACAAAAGTGTCAGGGTGGCCATTTTGTGGGAGTTTGAATTACGGACTGCAGAGTTAAATGGCAGCTAACTTCCCGTGTTCTGCACACAGATAGACCAAAAACACCATTCATTCATCTCAGTTTACTATAACTGTAGTGAAGGAAGTCTCAACCATTTACAATAATCACTTCTTGATTATACAACACATCCAACAAATATTGCATTTTATATTCATATAGCACATTTTGCAACCACTGAGTTAGCACCACTCTTTAGTTCCTGAGTGATGACTGGTTAAATGCCACCACCACACTAACCAGGTCTGCATGGCATCGGCTATACAAGCTCAGGTTCTCACAGTGATGCAACATCAATGTAGGGTAGTCACTTTCTTACTTCATATCTACACCATATTTGCTGCAGTTTCCTTTGAGTGACATTTACTAATAGTTTCTCAATAAGTGCTAAAACACCAAAAACAAAGCTAAAGAATGAAACTGTCTTCATATCGATTAATGTCTTATTCCTTTTTCCCTTAAATTCTTAGTAAATGAGATAATTAGTGTTCATAAACAAACACACTAACTCAGTACTTACATAGTATCAAACAGAGCAAGGTCACTTGTCCCCACAGACAAGTGATTTCTCTACAACTACAGTCCTTCTAACAAACCCCTCTACTTCCTATATGATGACAGTCTGCTTAGATCACACCACATCATGCTTAGATCACACCTCTTCACCACCGTACACAGAAAAGACAGAAATATTCTAGAGAATTGTAAAAATAGATAGATAGTGTAGCCTTCCCTCAAACCTTTGCTCAGTTGTAAGGGGGCAAGCCAAGCCAGCTAACCTCACAATGGAAATGGACATCTCCAGCCACATCTCTCTCACTCTCACTCTCACTCACTCATCACTCACTCTCTCACTCACTCACTCACTCCCTCACTCACTCACCCACACACCACACCCACACACACACCACACACACACACACACACACACACAACACCCACACACACACACACACACACACAACCTCAGATGGCTCTGTTATGAGTAATACGTTAGCTACTGTCTACATAGATATGTTTGTTATTGTGTTGTTTATGGTTGTATTTAAATTTGTCTGTATTTGTGATGTGTATCAGGGCTATTGTTCATGTACTGTATTGTGTGTGTCTTGTGTTGTGTGTATATTGTTTGTGTTTGTCTATTATTATTTTCATAATGTTTTACTTTTTTTCACTTGCTTTTCTTATGTAAATTATTTTTTTTTTATTTATTTTTATGTACATGATTTTTGTTACTTTTTGGGAGTATTTTCTAAAAACTGCATTGTTGGTTAAGGGCTTGTAAGTAAGTGTAGGGACACATGTACAACACTGTGTGAAGAACCAACATGGGGAGAGAAAGGTTACAGGGGAAAGCAGTTACAGACTTCACCTTTAGTTGGTATGCTATGGTAAACATCTGGGGTTTCCTATCGCCCCCTTCAGGGACAGGCCTGTAACTACTCCACATTCTTGTGGATCACATTTTTACATTTTACATTTTAGTATTTAGCAGACGCTCTTATCCAGAGCGACTTACAGTAGTGAATGCATACGTTTCATTTCATACATGTATTTTATTTTTTTCTGTGCTGGCCCCCCGTGGGAATCAACCCACAACCCTGGCATTGCAAACACCATGCTCTACCAACTGACCTACAGGGAATGCCACAATATCGAAACTAATCAATCAATCAATCCAATTTTATTTATAAAGCCCTTTTTACATCAGCAATATCACGCTTTACAGAAACCCAGCCTAAAAAACACCAAACGCAAGCAATGCAGATGTAGAAGCACGGTGGCTTCGAGGGGTGGCCAGTCCTCTTCTGGCTGTGCCGGGTGGAGATTATAAGGTACATGGCCATTAAGGCCAGATTGTTCTTCAAGATGTTCAAATGTTCATAGATTACCAGCAGGGTCAAATGACAGTGGTTGTAGAGGGTGCAACAGGTCTGTACCTCAGAAGTAAATGTCAGTTGGCTTTTCATAGCTGAGCATTTCGAAGTCGAGACAGCAGGTACGGTAGAGAGAGAGTCGAAACAGCAGGTCCAGGACAAGGTAGCACGTCAGGTGAACTGGTCAGTGGTACCATAGCCGGAGGCAGAAAAGGGGAGGGGGGTGATTAGGGGTATGCGCAATGTGCCCAAAAATTTGATTCACACATTTATAAAAAATATATTTTTTTTTCTTTTCACGTTTTCAAACAGTCTAGAGCGTCTTATTTTGAGCTACCGAATGGCTAGGACAGGCAAGCCCCATACTATTGTGGGAGCACTTAATTCTGCCTGCTGCCGTGGATATGGCTGGGACAATGCTGGGGGGAAAGGCCCAAAAACTATACAGACAAA
>NW_021822972.1:0-42500 GCF_901001165.1 Salmo trutta
ACACACACACACACACACACACACACACACACACACACACACACACACACACACACACAACACGCTAAACAATCTCCTGCTGTTGCTCACACAGCTGAGAGCTGCTGGTACATCTGGAGCATGGTCATCCCCTGGGGGGGGTGTGTGTGTGTGTGTGTGTGTGTGTGTGTGTGTGTGTGTGTGTGTGTGTGTGTGTGTGTGTGTGTGTGTGTGTGTGTGTGTGTGTGTGTGTGTGTTATCAGTTATCCCCGCTCTTACTGTTATTATACACACCTGAATGATTCGTAGTGGGTGTGGATGTGTCTGTGAGAGATAGAGAGAGAGAGACAGAGAGAGAGAGAGAGAGACAGAGAGAGAGAGACAGACAGACATAGAGAGAGAGAGACACAGAGAGAGAGAGAGACAGAGAGAGAGAGAAAGAGAGACAGACAGACATAGAGAGAGAGAGACACAGAGAGAGAGAGACAGAGAGAGAGAGAGAAAGAGAGACAGACAGACATAGAGAGAGAGAGACACAGAGAGAGAGAGACAGAGAGAGAGAGAGAAAGAGAGACAGACAGACATAGAGAGAGAGAGAGACACAGAGAGAGAGACAGCCAGAGAGAGAGAGAGAGAGAGAAAGAGAAAGAGTTGCTCCAGTAGTCTCAGTGTCTCTGTCTCTCCTGTCCTGACAACACTCTCTCCGTTGGGTCCATGAGGGAGGGAAGAAAGGATGAGAGGAAGGGAGGGAAGAGAGAGAGGAAGGACTTAAAACACATGATCTCAGTCTGGTTGGTTATGGCATTTAACAACAAGGGGAACCAGTAAAGGACTTACTGTTTTCTACCAAAGAGGGATTTTTACAACATCATCACATTGACTGGCATTTCAGTCCAGGTGACTACCAGGTGACTACCAGGTGACGACCAGGTGACGACCAGGTAACGACCAGGTGACCAACCTGTTGAACTACATTCAACACATGCCAGACCAGACCATGGAGGCAATACAACTGGCTCATTAGCATGCATAGATGAATACATAGATAATAGACATGGAAACTCGATTAATTGATCTATTCGATACTCATGGCACCAGCTCCGTATCGTTGACTAGACTGAAGACTGGACCTCAAGAGGACCCTTAGCTCTGTACTGTTGACTAGACTGAAGACTGGACCTCAAGAGGACCCTTAGCTCTGTACTGTTGACTAGACTGAAAACTGGACCTCAAGAGGACCCTTAGCTCCGTATCATTGACTAGACTGAAGACTGGACCTCAAGAGGACCTCTAGCTCCGTATCGTTGACTAGACCGAAGACTGGACCTCAAGAGGACCCTTAGCTCCGTATCGTTGACTAGACCAAAGACTGGACCTCAAGAGGACCCTTAGCTCCGTATCGTTGACTAGACTGAAGACTGGACCTCAAGAGTACCCTTAGCTCCGTATCGTTGACTAGACCGAAAACTGGACCTCAAGAGGACCCTTAGCTCCGTATCGTTGACTAGACTGAAGACTGGACCTCAAGAGGACCCTTAGCTCCGTATCGTTGACTAGACTGAAGACTGGACCTCAAGAGGACCTCTAGCTCCGTATTGTTGACTAGACTGAAGACTGGACCTCAAGAGGACCCTTAGCTCCGTATCATTGACTAGACTGAAGACTGGACCTCAAGAGGACCCTTAGCTCCGTATCGTTGACTAGACTGAAGACTGGACCTCAAGAGGACCCTTAGCTCCGTATCGTTGACTAGACTGAAGACTGGACCTCAAGAGGACCCTTAGCTCTGTATCGTTGACTAGACTGAAGACTGGACCTCAAGAGGACCCTTAGCTCTGTATCGTTGACTAGACTGAAGACTGGACCTCAAGAGGACCCTTAGCTCTGTATCGTTGACTAGACTGAAGACTGGACCTCAAGAGGACCCTTAGCTCCGTACTGTTGACTAGACTGAAGACTGGACCTCAAGAGGACCCTTAGCTCCGTATCGTTGACTAGACCGAAGACTGGACCTCAAGAGGACCCTTAGCTCCGTATCGTTGACTAGACTGAAGACTGGACCTCAAGAGGACCCTTAGCTCTGTACTTCATAACTAGTCTACTAGTGTTTAGACCTAAAGGACAGACAGAGAGTGTGTCTGAGGAAGTGTGTGTGTGAGAGTTGGAGAGGGAGAGTTTAAGCGAGAGTGTGTGTGCTTGTGTGTGTGTGTGTGTGTGTGTGTGTGTGTGTGTGTGTGTGTGTGTGTGTGTGTGTGTGTGTGTGTGTGTGTGTGTGTATGTGTGTGTGTGTGTGTGTGTGTGTGTGTGTGTGTGTGTGTGTGAGCCATGGCCCATGCGGCAGCTCACCTGAAGAAGGCTCGTGAGTTAGAGCAGCCTCCTGAGCTCAGAGCCATACAGAAAGCCAGGGAGAGACGCAGACGACACAGAGAGAGAGCAGAGCGCCAACGCCAGGTAACACACACACACACACAGGTTGTGTCCCAATACCCAGAACTGGGTTTGTGATGTAATTGTGTGTGTGTGATGTAATTGTGTGTGTAGATCAGTTCAGCAGATTAGACAGACAGGAACTAAAAGTGACGTGATGCTTGTGTGTGTGTGTGTGTGTGTGTGTGTGTGTGTGTGTGTGTGTGTGTGTGTGTGTGTGTGTGTGTGTGTGTGTGTGTGTGTGTGTGTGTGTGTGTGTGTGTGTTTTGTGTGTGGTCTTAGCCCCATTGTAATGTATGTGAGGAGTGATTAGTGTTGAGGGGGAGGCACCAAATGACAGATGTGTTGTGTGAATGTCAGGGTCACTGGCAGATCTAGTATAGAGAGCGACACTGGCAGATCTGGTATAGAGATAGAAGATAGACACTGGCAGATCTAGAATAGAGATAGACTCTGGCAGATCTAGTATAGAGATAGACTCTGGTAGATCTAGTATAGAGATACACACTGGAAGATCTAGTATAGAGATAGACTCTGGCAGATCTAGTATAGAGATAGACTCTGGCAGATCTAGTATAGAGATAGACTCTGGAAGATCTAGTATAGAGATAGACTCTGGCATATCTAGTATAGAGATAGACTCAGGAAGATCTAGTATAGAGATAGACTCTGGACTATTTTTGTCATAGTTTGTAGTTAGTAGTATAGATAAATACAGTTCAGTTATAGTATGTAGTATAGATATATACAGTTTAGTGATAGTATGTAGTTAGTAGTATAGATATATACAGTTTAATTATAGTATGTAGTTAGTAGTATAGATATATACAGTTTAGTTATAATATGTAGTTAGTAGTATAGATATATACAGTTTAATTATAATATGTAGTTAGTAGTATAGATATATACAGTTTAGTTATAGTATGTAGTTAGTAGTATAGATATATACAGTTTAGTTATAATATGTACTTAGTAGTATAGCTATATACAGTTTAGTTATAATATGTAGTTAGTAGTGTAGATATATACAATTTAGTTATAATATGTACTTAGTAGTATAGATATATACAGTTTAGTCATTGTATGTAGTTAGTAGTATAGATATATACAATTTAGTTATAATATGTACTTAGTAGTATAGATATATACAGTTTAGTCATTGTATGTAGTTAGTAGTATAGATATATACAGTTTAGTTATAGTATGTAGTTAGTAGTGTAGATATATACAGTTTAATTATAATATGTAGTTAGTAGTATAGATATATACAGTTTAGTTATAATATGTAGTTAGTAGTGTAGATATATACAGTTTAGTTATAATATGTAGTTAGTAGTATAGATATATACAGTTTAGTCATTGTAAGTAGTTAGTAGTAAAGCCTTCCATGTAGCTCAGTTGGTAGAGCATGGTGTTTGCAACGCCAGGGTTGTGGGTTTGATTCCCACGAGGGGCCAGCACAGAAAAAAAAATAAAATGTATGCATTCACTACTGTAAGTCGCTCTGGATAAGAGCGTCTGCTTAATGACTAAAATGTAATGTAAATGTATAGATATATACAGTTTAGTTATAGTATGTAGTTAGTAGTAAAGATATATACAGTTTAGTTATAATATGTAGTTATAATATGTAGTTAGTAGTATAGATATATACAGTTTAATTATAGTATGTAGTTAGTAGTATAGATATATACAGTTTAGTTATAATATATAGTTATAATATGTAGTTAGTAGTATAGATATATACAGTTTAGTTATAATATGTAGTTAGTAGTATAGATATATACAGTTTAGTTATAGTATGTAGTTAGTAGTATAGATATATACAGTTTAGTTATAGTATGTAGTTAGTAGTATAGATATATACAGTTTAGTTATAATATGTAGTTAGTAGTATAGATATATACAGTTTAGTTATTGTATGTATTAAAGATATATACAGTTTAGTTATAGTATGTAGTATAGATATATACAGTTTAATTATAGTATGTAGTTAGTAGTATAGATATATACAGTTTAATTATAGTATGTAGTTAGTAGTGTAGATATATACAGTTTAATTATAGTATGTAGTTAGTAGTATAGATATATACAGTTTAGTTATAGTATGTAGTTAGTAGTATAGATATATACAATTTAGTCATTGTATGTAGTAAAGATATATACAGTTTAGTTATAGTATGTAGTTAGTAGTATATATACAGTTTAATTATAGTATGTAGTTAGTAGTATAGATATATACAGTTTAGTTATAGTATGTAGTTAGTAGTATAGATATATACAGTTTAGTCATTGTATGTAGTAAAGATATATACAGTTTAGTTATAGTATGTAGTTAGTAGTATATATACAGTTTAATTATAGTATGTAGTTAGTAGTATAGATATATACAGTTTAGTCATAGTAAGTAGTTAGTAGTATATATACAGTTTAATTATAGTATGTAGTTAGTAGTATAGATATATACAGTTTAATTATAGTATGTAGTTAGTAGTATAGATATATACAGTTTAGTCATAGTAAGTAGTTAGTAGTATATATACAGTTTAATTATAGTATGTAGTTAGTAGTATAGATATATACAGTTTAATTATAGTATGTAGTTAGTAGTATAGATATATACAGTTTAGTTATAGTATGTAGTTAGTAGTAAAGATATATACAGTTTAGTTATAATATGTAGTTATAATATGTAGTTAGTAGTATAGATATATACAGTTTAATTATAGTATGTAGTTAGTAGTATAGATATATACAGTTTAGTTATAATATGTAGTTATAATATGTAGTTAGTAGTATAGATATATACAGTTTAGTTATAATATGTAGTTAGTAGTATAGATATATACAGTTTAGTTATAGTATGTAGTTGGTAGTATAGATATATACAGTTTAGTTATAGTATGTAGTTAGTAGTATAGATATATACAGTTTAGTTATAATATGTAGTTAGTAGTATAGATATATACAGTTTAGTTATTGTATGTATTAAAGATATATACAGTTTAGTTATAGTATGTAGTATAGATATATACAGTTTAATTATAGTATGTAGTTAGTAGTATAGATATATACAGTTTAATTATAGTATGTAGTTAGTAGTGTAGATATATACAGTTTAATTATAGTATGTAGTTAGTAGTATAGATATATACAGTTTAGTTATAGTATGTAGTTAGTAGTATAGATATATACAGTTTAGTTATAGTATGTAGTTAGTAGTATAGATATATACAGTTTAGTCATTGTATGTAGTAAAGATATATACAGTTTAGTTATAGTATGTAGTTAGTAGTATATATACAGTTTAATTATAGTATGTAGTTAGTAGTATAGATATATACAGTTTAGTTATAGTATGTAGTTAGTAGTATAGATATATACAGTTTAGTCATTGTATGTAGTAAAGATATATACAGTTTAGTTATAGTATGTAGTTAGTAGTATATATACAGTTTAATTATAGTATGTAGTTAGTAGTATAGATATATACAGTTTAGTCATAGTAAGTAGTTAGTAGTATATATACAGTTTAATTATAGTATGTAGTTAGTAGTATAGATATATACAGTTTAGTTATAGTATGTAGTTAGTAGTATAGATATATACAGTTTAGTTATAGTATGTAGTTAGTAGTATAGAGATATACAGTTTAGTTATAGTATGTAGTTAGTAGTATAGAGATATACAGTTTAGTTATAGTATGTAGTTAGTAGTATAGATATATACAGTTTAGTTATAATATGTAGTTAGTAGTATAGAGATATACAGTTTAGTTATAATATGTAGTTAGTAGTATAGATATATACAGTTTAGTTATAGTATGTAGTTAGTAGTATAGAGATATACAGTTTAGTTATAATATGTAGTTAGTAGTATAGAGATATACAGTTTAGTTATAATATGTAGTTAGTAGTATAGATATATACAGTTTAGTTATAGTATGTAGTTAGTAGTATAGATATATACAGTTTAGTTATAGTATGTAGTTAATAGTATAGATATATACAGTTTAATTATAGTATGTAGTTAGTAGTATAAATATATACAGTTTAGTCATTGTATGTAGTTAGTAGTATAGATATATACAGTTTAATTATAGTATGTAGTTAGTAGTATAGATATATACAGTTTAGTCATAGTATGTAGTTAGTAGTATAGATATATACAGTTTAGTTATAGTATGTAGTTAGTAGTATAGAGATATACAGTTTAGTTATAATATGTAGTTAGTAGTATAGATATATACAGTTTAGTTATAGTATGTAGTTAGTAGTATAGAGATATACAGTTTAGTTATAATATGTAGTTAGTAGTATAGAGATATACAGTTTAGTTATAATATGTAGTTAGTAGTATAGATATATACAGTTTAGTTATAGTATGTAGTTAGTAGTATAGATATATACAGTTTAGTTATAGTATGTAGTTAATAGTATAGATATATACAGTTTAATTATAGTATGTAGTTAGTAGTATAAATATATACAGTTTAGTCATTGTATGTAGTTAGTAGTATAGATATATACAGTTTAATTATAGTATGTAGTTAGTAGTATAGATATATACAGTTTAGTCATAGTATGTAGTTAGTAGTATAGATATATACAGTTTAGTTATAGTATGTAGTTAGTAGTATAGATATATACAGTTTAGTTATAATATGTAGTTAGTAGTATAGATATATACAGTTTAGTTATAATATGTAGTTAGTAGTATAGATATATACAGTTTAGTTATAGTATGTAGTTAGTAGTATAAATATATACAGTTTAATTATAGTATGTAGTTAGTAGTATAGATATATACAGTTTAATTATAGTATGTAGTTAGTAGTGTAGATATATACAGTTTAATTATAGTATGTAGTTAGTAGTATAGATATATACAGTTTAGTTATAGTATGTAGTTAGTAGTATAGATATATACAGTTTAGTTATAGTATGTAGTTAGTAGTATAGATATATACAGTTTAGTCATTGTATGTAGTAAAGATATATACAGTTTAGTTATAGTATGTAGTTAGTAGTATATATACAGTTTAATTATAGTATGTAGTTAGTAGTATAGATATATACAGTTTAGTTATAGTATGTAGTTAGTAGTATAGATATATACAGTTTAGTCATTGTATGTAGTAAAGATATATACAGTTTAGTTATAGTATGTAGTTAGTAGTATATATACAGTTTAATTATAGTATGTAGTTAGTAGTATAGATATATACAGTTTAGTCATAGTAAGTAGTTAGTAGTATATATACAGTTTAATTATAGTATGTAGTTAGTAGTATAGATATATACAGTTTAGTTATAGTATGTAGTTAGTAGTATAGATATATACAGTTTAGTTATAGTATGTAGTTAGTAGTATAGAGATATACAGTTTAGTTATAGTATGTAGTTAGTAGTATAGAGATATACAGTTTAGTTATAGTATGTAGTTAGTAGTATAGATATATACAGTTTAGTTATAATATGTAGTTAGTAGTATAGAGATATACAGTTTAGTTATAATATGTAGTTAGTAGTATAGATATATACAGTTTAGTTATAGTATGTAGTTAGTAGTATAGAGATATACAGTTTAGTTATAATATGTAGTTAGTAGTATAGAGATATACAGTTTAGTTATAATATGTAGTTAGTAGTATAGATATATACAGTTTAGTTATAGTATGTAGTTAGTAGTATAGATATATACAGTTTAGTTATAGTATGTAGTTAATAGTATAGATATATACAGTTTAATTATAGTATGTAGTTAGTAGTATAAATATATACAGTTTAGTCATTGTATGTAGTTAGTAGTATAGATATATACAGTTTAATTATAGTATGTAGTTAGTAGTATAGATATATACAGTTTAGTCATAGTATGTAGTTAGTAGTATAGATATATACAGTTTAGTTATAGTATGTAGTTAGTAGTATAGAGATATACAGTTTAGTTATAATATGTAGTTAGTAGTATAGATATATACAGTTTAGTTATAGTATGTAGTTAGTAGTATAGAGATATACAGTTTAGTTATAATATGTAGTTAGTAGTATAGAGATATACAGTTTAGTTATAATATGTAGTTAGTAGTATAGATATATACAGTTTAGTTATAGTATGTAGTTAGTAGTATAGATATATACAGTTTAGTTATAGTATGTAGTTAATAGTATAGATATATACAGTTTAATTATAGTATGTAGTTAGTAGTATAAATATATACAGTTTAGTCATTGTATGTAGTTAGTAGTATAGATATATACAGTTTAATTATAGTATGTAGTTAGTAGTATAGATATATACAGTTTAGTCATAGTATGTAGTTAGTAGTATAGATATATACAGTTTAGTTATAGTATGTAGTTAGTAGTATAGATATATACAGTTTAGTTATAATATGTAGTTAGTAGTATAGATATATACAGTTTAGTTATAATATGTAGTTAGTAGTATAGATATATACAGTTTAGTTATAGTATGTAGTTAGTAGTATAAATATATACAGTTTACATATTCAGCTGTTTCCACTAGTCAGTGTTTCTGCTGTTTAAATTGAGATCTTTTAGAGAAAGACATTGATAAGAGTGATGGGAACACAGTGGTGCACACACACACACACACACACACACACACGCACGCACGCACGCACGCACGCACGCACGCACGCACACACACACACACACACACACAATCAGAACGCCACAAAATACCGATGTTACATACTATGTAATACTTACTGTCTCTCTCTCTCTCTCTACTCCCCTCCTCCCCCTCTCCCTCTCTCTCTCTAGTCTGACAGTAACACTAGTTTCCTGCGTGCTGCGAGGGCGGGGAACCTGGACAAGGTTCTGGAGTTCCTGAAAGACGGAGTTGACATCAGTACCTGTAACCAGGTAAGAAACGCTGGAGGTTGCTGTGGCAACGAACATCTAGACACACAACTTTTCAGTCAGCAGCAGTACCACTCTGCATCCCACTGCTGGCTGGCCTCTGAAGCTAAGCAGGGTTGGTCTCTGGATGGGAGACCACTCTGCATCCCACTGCTGGCTGGCCTCTGAAGCTAAGCAGGGTTGGTCCCTGGATGGGAGACTGCCTTGCGTCCCACTGCTGGCTGGCTTCTGAAGCTAAGCAGGGTTGGTCTCTGGATGGGAGACTGCCCTGGACCCCACTGCTGGCTGGCCTCTGAAGCTAAGCAGGGTTGGTCCCTGGATGGGAGACCACCCTGCATCCCACTGCTGGCTGGCTTCTGAAGCTAAGCAGGGTTGGTCTCTGGATGGGAGACCTCTCTGCATCCCACTGCTGGCTGGCTTCTGAAGCTAAGCAGGGTTGGTCCCTGGATGGGAGACTGCCCTGCATCCCACTGCTGGCTGGCTTCTGAAGCTAAGCAGGGTTGGTCTCTGGATGGGAGACCACTCTGCATCCCACTGCTGGCTGGCCTCTGAAGCTAATTAGGGTTGGTCCCTGGATGGGAGACCGCCCTGCATCCCACTGCTGGCTGGCCTCTGAAGCTAAGCAGGGTTGGTCCCTGGATGGGAGACCACTCTGCATCCCACTGCTGGCTGGCCTCTGAAGCTAAGCAGGGTTGGTCCCTGGATGGGAGACCGCTCTGCATCCCACTGCTGGCTGGCCTCTGAAGCTAAGCAGGGTTGGTCTCTGGATGGGAGACTGCCCTGCATCCCACTGCTGGCTGGCTTCTGAAGCTAAGCAGGGTTGGTCTCTGGATGGGAGACCGCCCTGGACCCCACTGCTGGCTGGCCTCTGAAGCTAAGCAGGGTTGGTCTCTGGATGGGAGACTGCCCTGGACCCCACTGCTGGCTGGCTTCTGAAGCTAAGCAGGGTTGGTCTCTGGATGGGAGACTGCCCTGGACCCCACTGCTGGCTGGCTTCTGAAGCTAAGCAGGGTTGATCTCTGGATGGGAGACCAGGTGGTGTTGGAGGGCCAGAATGAAGGAACACTTTCCTCTGGTCTAAAGAAAATATCCCAATGCTCCAGGACAGTGATTGGGGTGCTGTTGTTTTGTTTTGTACACTCAGTGTAAAGACAATTAACCCTAGTTAACAGTAGTGACCTGGACACGTCCCAGAATACAGAGGGGAGCAATTAGGAAGGGAGGTTGAGTTAGTTGAATTGTGTCGTGTGTGTGTGTGTTAGGCAGGGTAGTGTTGTTATGTGTCCAGTCCCTGTCTTATGTAATAGACTTAATATTTCAGCTCACATGTCATTTGGCTTTTAAAAGCCTCTGTGTCGTAATTTAAACACACACAGCTACACACACACACACACAGCTACACACACACACACACACACACACACACACACACACACACACACACACACACACACACACACACACACACACACACACATACACACAAGCGTCTGTTTCGTGAGTTATTAAGTTTGGTCATAAGTCATAGGTTTATTAATATGTTTTATATAATACCAACAAACAAGGGAACAGGGTGGTTTAGACCACAGGCCATAGGGTAGTAGTGTAGTGTATAGGGAACAGGGTGGTTTAGACCACAGCCCATAGGGTAGTAGTGTAGTGTATAGGGAACAGGGTGGTTTATACCACAGCCCATAGGGTAGTAGTGTAGTGTATAGGGAACAGGGTGGTTTAGACCACAGCCCATAGGGTAGTAGTGTAGTGTATAGGGAACAGGGTGGTTTAGACCACGGCCCATAGGGTAGTAGTGTAGTGTATAGGGAACAGGGTGGTTTAGACCACGGCCCATAGGGTAGTAGTGTAGTGTATAGGGAACAGGGTGGTTTATACCACAGCCCATAGGGTAGTAGTGTAGTGTATAGGGAACAGGGTGGTTTATACCACGGCCCATAGGGTAGTAGTGTAGTGTATAGGGAACAGGGTGGTTTAGACCACAGCCCATAGGGTAGTAGTGTAGTGTATAGGGAACAGGGTGGTTTAGACCACAGCCCATAGGGTAGTAGTGTAGTGTATAGGGAACAGGGTGGTTTAGACCACAGCCCATAGGGTAGTAGTGTAGTGTATAGGGAACAGGGTGGTTTAGACCACAGCCCATAGGGTAGTAGTGTAGTGTATAGGGAACAGGGTGGTTAGACCACAGCCCATAGGGTAGTAGTGTAGTGTATAGGGAACAGGGTGGTTTAGACCACAGCCCATAGGGTAGTAGTGTAGTGTATAGGGAACAGGGTGGTTTAGACCACGGCCCATAGGGTAGTAGTGTAGTGTATAGGGAACAGGGTGGTTTAGACCACAGGCCATAGGGTAGTAGTGTAGTGTATAGGGAACAGGGTGGTTTAGACCACAGCCCATAGGGTAGTAGTGTAGTGTATAGGGAACAGGGTGGTTTAGACCACAGGCCATAGGGTAGTAGTGTAGTGTATAGGGAACAGGGTGGTTAGACCACAGCCCATAGGGTAGTAGTGTAGTGTATAGGGAACAGGGTGGTTTAGACCACAGGCCATAGGGTAGTAGTGTAGTGTATAGGGAACAGGGTGGTTTAGACCACAGCCCATAGGGTAGTAGTGTAGTGTATAGGGAACAGGGTGTTTAGACCACAGCCCATAGGGTAGTAGTGTAGTGTATAGGGAACAGGGTGGTTTAGACCACAGCCCATAGGGTAGTAGTGTAGTGTATAGGGAACAGGGTGGTTTAGACCACAGGCCATAGGGTAGTAGTGTAGTGTATAGGGAACAGGGTGGTTTAGACCACAGCCCATAGGGTAGTAGTGTAGTGTATAGGGAACAGGGTGGTTTAGACCACAGCCCATAGGGTAGTAGTGTAGTGTATAGGGAACAGGGTGGTTTAGACCACGACCAATAGGGTAGTAGTGTAGTGTATAGGGAACAGGGTGGTTTAGACCACAGCCCATAGGGTAGTAGTGTAGTGTATAGGGAACAGGGTGGTTTAGACCACAGCCCATAGGGTAGTAGTGTAGTGTATAGGGAACAGGGTGGTTTAGACCACAGGCCATAGGGTAGTAGTGTATAGGGAACAGGGTGGTTTAGACCACGACCAATAGGGTAGTAGTGTAGTGTATAGGGAACAGGGTGGTTTAGACCACGGCCCATAGGGTAGTAGTGTAGTGTATAGGGAACAGGGTGGTTTAGACCACAGACCATAGGGTAGTAGTGTAGTGTATAGGGAACAGGGTGGTTTAGACCACAGCCCATAGGGTAGTAGTGTAGTGTATAGGGAACAGGGTGGTTTAGACCACAGGCCATAGGGTAGTAGTGTAGTGTATAGGGAACAGGGTGGTTTAGACCACGGCCCATAGGGTAGTAGTGTAGTGTAGTGTATAGGGAACAGGGTGGTTTAGACCACGGCCCATAGGGTAGTAGTGTAGTGTATAGGGAACAGGGTGGTTTAGACCACAGCCCATAGGGTAGTAGTGTAGTGTATAGGGAACAGGGTGGTTTAGACCACAGCCCATAGGGTAGTAGTGTAGTGTATAGGGAACAGGGTGGTTTAGACCACAGCCCATAGGGTAGTAGTGTAGTGTATAGGGAACAGGGTGGTTTAGACCACATCCCATAGGGTAGTAGTGTAGTGTATAGGGAACAGGGACTTTCATCATTGATTCCTCACAGGACCAGAAGAATAGAAGAGGGTCACATGATGTCATTCAGGGACAAGCAAGGGACACACACACACACACACACACACACACACACACACACACACACACACACACACACACACACACACACACACACACACACACACACACACACACACACACACAGAGAGAGAGAGAGATCCTGCCATTGTAGGGAGCATTAGTTGCTGGGTGTTGTAGTGGACTGATGTTGTCATCTGTCTCGGTCCTTTCAGCTTAGTGACAAACAGCTGCAGACTGTTTCTGTAGTTCTCAACCTTCCCGACCTGACACTGTTTTATAGCTTCCTATCTATAGCCAGTAAGGAGCTAGGAAACATCATTATATAGGAGCTAGGAAACATCATTATATAGGAGCTAGGAAACATCATTATATAGGACTAGGAAACATCATTATATAGGAGCTAGGAAACATCATTATATAGGAGCTAGGAAACATCATTATATAGGAGCTAGGAAACATCATTATATAAGAGCTAGGAAACATCATTATATAGGAGCTAGGAAACATCATTATATAGGAGCTAGGAAACATCATTATATAGGAGCTAGTAAACATCATTATATAGGAGCTAGGAAACATCATTATATAGGAGCTAGGAAACATCATTATATAGGAGCTAGGAAACATCATTATATAGGAGCTAGGAAACATCATTATATAGGAGCTAGGAAACATCATTATATAGGAGCTAGGAAACATCATCACATCATTATAAGAAACTAGGAAACATCATTATATAGGAGCTAGGAAACATCATTATATAGGAACTAGGAAACATCATCACATCATTATATAGGAGCTAGGAAACATCATTATATAGGAGCTAGGAACATCATTATATAGGAGCTAGAAACATCATTTATAGGAACTAGGAAACATCATTATATAGGAGCTAGGAAACATCATCACATCATTATATAGGAGCTAGAAACATCACATCATTATATAGAACTAGGAAACATCACATCATTATATAGGACTAGGAACATCATTATATAGGACTAGGTCATTATATAGGAGCTAGGAAACATTATTATATAGGAACTAGGAAACATCATCACATCATTATATAGGAACTAGGAAACATCATTATATAGGAACTAGGAAACATCATTATATAGGAGCTAGGAAACATCATTATATAGGAGCTAGGAAACATCATTATATAGGAGCTAGGAAACATCATTATATAGGAGCTAGGAAACATCATTATATAGGAACTAGGAAATATCATCACATCATTATATAGGAGCTAGGAAACATCATTATATAGGAGCTAGGAAACATCATTATATAGGAGCTAGGAAACATCATTATATAGGAACTAGGAAACATCATCACATCATTATATAGGAGCTAGGAAACATCATTATATAGGAGCTAGGAAACATCATTATATAGGAGCTAGGAAACATCATTATATAGGAGCTAGGAAACATCATTATATAGGAACTAGGAAACATCATTATATAGGAGCTAGGAAACATCATCACATCATTATAAGAAACTAGGAAACATCATTATATAGGAGCTAGGAAACATCATTATATAGGAACTAGGAAACATCATCACATCATTATATAGGAGCTAGGAAACATCATTATATAGGAGCTAGGAAACATCATTATATAGGAGCTAGGAAACATCATTATATAGGAACTAGGAAACATCATTATATAGGAGCTAGGAAACATCATCACATCATTATATAGGAGCTAGGAAACATCACATCATTATATAGGAACTAGGAAACATCACATCATTATATAGGAACTAGGAAACATCATTATATAGGAACTAGGAAACATCATTATATAGGAGCTAGGAAACATTATTATATAGGAACTAGGAAACATCATCACATCATTATATAGGAACTAGGAAACATCATTATATAGGAACTAGGAAACATCATTATATAGGAGCTAGGAAACATCACATCATTATATAGGAGCTAGGAAACATCATCACATCATTATATAGGAACTAGGAAACATCATTATATAGGAACTAGGAAACATCATTATATAGGAGCTAGGAAACATCACATCATTATATAGGAACTAGGAAACATCATCACATCATTATATAGGAACTAGGAAACATATTATATATGAGCTAGGAAACATCATTATATAGGAGCTAGGAAACATCATTATATAGGAGCTAGGAAACATCATTATATAGGAGCTAGGAAACATCATTATATAGGAGCTAGGAAACATCATTATATAGGAGCTAGGAAACATCATTATATAGGAACTAGGAAACATCATTATATAGGAACTAGGAAACATCATTATATAGGAGCTAGGAAACATCATCACATCATTATATAGGAACTAGGAAACATCATTATATAGGAACTAGGAAACATCATTATATAGGAACTAGGAAACATCATTATATAGGAGCTAGGAAACATCATCACATCATTATATAGGAGCTAGGAAACATCATTATATAGGAACTAGGAAACATCATTATATAGGAGCTAGGAAACATCATCACATCATTATTTAGGAGCTAGGAAACATCATCACATCATTATATAGGAACTAGGAAACATCATTATATAGGAGCTAGGAAACATCATTATATAGGAGCTAGGAAACATCATTATATAGGAGCTAGGAAACATCATCACATCATTATATAGGAGCTAGGAAACATCATCACATCATTATAAGGAACTAGGAAACATCATCACATCATTATATAGGAGCTAGGAAACATCACATCATTATATAGTAGCTAGGAAACATCATCACATCATTATATAGGAACTAGGAAACATCATTATATCATTATATAGGAACTAGGAAACATCATTATATAGGAGCTAGGAAACATCATTATATAGGAGCTAGGAAACATCATCACGTCATTAGTGAACTAGTTAATATTATCCAGCTCTAAGTTCTGATGGGTCACTGTGACATCATTAGTACATATCCAGCTCTAAGTTCTGATGGGTCACTGTGACATCATTAGGACATATCCAGCTCTCAGTTCTGATGGGTCACTATGACATCATTAGTACATATCCAGCTCTAAGTTCTGCTGGGTCACTGTGACATCATTAGGACATATCCAGCTCTAAGTTCTGATGGGTCACTGTGACATCATTAGTACATATCCAGCTCTAAGTTCTGCTGGGTCACTGTGACATCATTAGGACATATCCAGCTCTCAGTTCTGATGGGTCACTGTGACATCATTAGTACATATCCAGCTCTCAGTTCTGATGGGTCACTGTGACATCATTAGTACATATCCAGCTCTAAGTTCTGCTGGGTCACTGTGACATCATTAGTACATATCCAGCTCTAAGTTCTGCTGGGTCACTGTGACATCATTAGTACATATCCAGCTCTAAGTTCTGCTGGGTCACTGTGACATCATTAGTACATATCCAGCTCTAAGTTCTGCTGGGTCACTGTGACATCATTAGTACATATCCAGCTCTAAGTTCTGATGGGTCACTGTGACATCATTAGTACATATCCAGCTCTAAGTTCTGATGGGTCACTGTGACATCATTAGTACATATCCAGCTCTAAGTTCTGATGGGTCACTGTGACATCATTAGAATGCCCCCAAACCTCCCACCTCTCCCTTCTCTCTCAGTTGCTTTATTTGGGTCTGAGTCTCCCCACAACTGTTCTCACCCCCCTCCTCCCCCTCCTCCCCTCTCCTTAGTGGTATTTTGGGTGAGGACCGGGGGAGGAGAGGAGAGGGGGGAGGAAAGGAGAGGGGGGGGAGAGGGGAGGAGAGAGGGGAGGAGGGGAGAGGGGAGGAGAGGAGAGGGTAGAGGAGAGGAGGGTAGAGGAGAGAAGGGGAGAGGGTTTAAACAACACCTCCTACCCCCTGTCCATCTGTCCCTCCAACCTGTCTCTGTAGTGATGTATAGTAGTCACAAGATGTCATGAAGGAGCATAGGGGCTTTAAAGGGTGTGTGTGTGTGTGTGTGTGTGTGTGTGTGTGTGTGTGTGTGTGTGTGTGTGTGTGTGTGTGTGTGTGTGTGTGTGTGTGTGTGTCTGCATGCTCCTTGTAGTTGGCCTTTTGTGACTCCCTGACAGCTTAACAGCTAATATTTATACTCTGACCCCCTATTGGCTGAAGCTAAGGAAAGTGACCCCCTATTGGCTGAAGCTAAGGGTAGCGTCCGGTCCAACAGCCTACTGTAGCCACTATAGAGCCGGTTGAAGTGACCAATTTGACCCCCTATTGGCTGAAGCTAAGGAAAGTGACCCCCTATTGGCTGAAGCTAAGGAAAGTGACCCCCTATTGGCTGAAGCTAAGGAAAGTGACCCCCTATTGGCTGAAGCTAAGGGTAGTGTCCGGTCCAACAGCCAACTTTATCCATTATCGTATGTATTCACAGACTATTATCTGGTTTCCCTCGTCACTGATCTGAGGTCTGTTTTTTGGGGTTTCCTCCTGTAATGGTTAAGATTAGGATTTGAGGAAGGCAAACTGATCCAATGACACATAACATAAACATACACATACACACCACACACACTTGTATCTCCTCCAACACACACACACACACCACATACGCTTGCTCACACTCAGACCCCCCCCCCCCCAACAGACACACACCCTCCCGTCCCTGTCAGTGTTCGTTCGTTTGGCGTCAGGTGACCTGCAGTAAATACCGTTAAAGGGGATTCAGACAAAACCACAAAGTTGGTCCCCCCAACCACTACCTCTGGTCCATGTAACACCGTCTAATGACTGGTATATATATATATATATATATATATATATTAACTACCTCTGGTCCATGTAACACCGTCGAATGACTGGTATATATATTAACTACCTCTGGTCCATGTAACACCGTCTAATGACTGGTAAAAATATATGAACTACCTCTGGTCCATGTAACACCGTCTAATGACTGGTATATAGATTAACTACCTCTGGTCCATGTAACACCGTCTAATGACTGGTATATATATTAACTACCTCTGGTCCATGTAACACCGTCTAATGACTGGTATATATATTAACTACCTCTGGTCTATGTAACACCGTCTAATGACTGGTATATATATTAACTACCTCTGGTCCATGTAACACCGTCTAATGACTGGTATATATATATATTAACTACCTCTGGTCCATGTAACACCGTCTAATGACTGGTATATATATATTAACTACCTCTGGTCCATGTAACACCGTCTAATGACTGGTATATATATTAACTACCTCTGGTCCATGTAACACCGTCTAATGACTGGTATATATATATTAACTACCTCTGGTCCATGTAACACCGTCTAATGACTGGTATATATATATATTAACTACCTCTGGTCCATGTAACACCGTCTAATGACTGGTATATATATTAACTACCTCTGGTCCATGTAACACCGTCTAATGACTGGTATATATATATATTAACTACCTCTGGTCCATGTAACACTGTCTAATGACTGGTATATATATTAACTACCTCTGGTCCATGTAACACCGTCTAATGACTGGTGTATATATATATTAACTACCTCTGGTCCATGTAACACCGTCTAATGACTGGTATATATATTAACTACCTCTGGTCCATGTAACACCGTCTAATGACTGGTATATATATTAACTACCTCTGGTCCATGTAACACCGTCTAATGACTGGTATATATATTAACTACCTCTGGTCCACCCAACCACTTCTTTTGGTATATATATATATATATATATATTAACTACCTCTGGTCCATGTAACACCGTCTAATGACTGGTATATAGATATATACTACCTCTAGTCCATGTAACACCATCTTCCTTGCCTTCATCGCCTGTCTCTTTTATCATTGATAATAGTGACAGAGTAGTCCTCAACAGGTGTGTGTGTGTGTGTGTGTGTGTGTGTGTGTGTGTGTGTGTGTGTGTGTGTGTGTGTGTGTGTGTGTGTGTGTGTGTGTGTGTGTGTGTGGCTGCAGTCCAGTCTAAAGGCCATGTGAATGTTGTTTATCTCAAACACCACAAGACTTTATTTAGTGTCCATGCTGCTCCTGGTCATGGGATTCAGGATACAATTACTACACACATCGTCCCAAATGGCACCCTATTCCCTACGTAGTGCCCTGCTTTTGACAAGGGCCTATGGCACCCTATTCCCTATGTAGTGCCCTACTTTAGACCAGAGCCTATAGGTCACTATGTAGGAAACAAGGTGCCATTTGAGAGAGAGAGACAGAGAGAGAGAGAGACAGAGAGAGAGAGAGACAGAGAGAGAGAGACAGAGAGAGAGAGAGACAGAGAGAGACAGATAAAGACAGACAGAGAGAGACAGACAGATAGAGACAGAGACAGACAGAGAGAGACAGAGAGAAAGAGACAGACAGAGAGAGACAGAGAGAGAGAAAGACAGAGAGAGAGACAGAGAGAGACAGAGAAAGAGACAGAGAGAGACAGATAAAGACAGACAGAGAGAGACAGACAGATAGAGACAGACAGAGAGAGACAGAGAGAGAGAAAGAAACAGACAGAGAGAGACAGAGAGAGAGAGAGACAGAGAGTGAGAGACAGAGAGAGGGAGACAGAAAGACACAGAGAGAGAGAGAGAGAGACAGAGACAGACACAGAGACAGAGAGAGACAGAGACAGAGACAGACACAGAGACAGAGAGAGACAGAGACAGAGACAGAATGCCAGCCAAGCCACTCACTCTGCCCAGCAGTACGACCAGGGTGGTTAGGTTATGTTTCATCATACCTTGAATGAGACGTATTTGTGTCCTGGATAAACAACATGTTGCCCTGCCAACCTTAACGCTCCAGACTGACCCTCCAGACTGACCCTCCAGACTGACCCTCCAGACTGACCCTCCATACATACAGTACTAACCAGACTGACCCTCCAGACTGACCCTCCAGACATACAGTACTAACCAGACTGACCCTCTAGACATACAGTACTAACCAGACTGACCCTCCAGACATACAGTACTAACCAGACTGACCCTCCAGACATACAGTACTAACCAGACTGACCCTCCAGACATGCAGTACTAACCAGACTGACCCTCCAGACATACAGTACTAACCAGACTGACCCTCCAGACATACAGTACTAACCAGACTGACCCTCCAGACATGCAGTACTAACCAGACTGACCCTCCAGACATACAGTACTAACCAGACTGACCCTCCAGACATACAGTACTAACCAGACTGACCCTCCAGACATACAGTACTAACCAGACTGACCCTCCTGACATACAGTACTAACCAGACTGACCCTCCAGACCTCCAGTACTAACCAGACTGACCCTCCAGACATACAGTACTAACCAGACTGACCCTCCAGACATACAGTACTAACCAGACTGACCCTCCAGACATAAAGTACTAACCAGACTGACCCTCCAGGCCTCCAGTACTAACCAGACTGACCCTCCAGACATACAGTACTAACCAGACTGACCCTCCAGACCTCCAGTACTAACCAGACTGACCCTCCAGACATACAGTACTAACCAGACTGACCCTCCAGGCCTCCAGTACTAACCAGACTGACCCTCCAGACATACAGTACTAACCAGACTGACCCTCCAGGCCTCCAGTACTAACCAGACTGACCCTCCAGACATACAGTACTAACAGACTGACCCTCCAGACCTCCAGTACTAACCAGACTGACCCTCCAGGCCTCCAGTACTAACCAGACTGACCCTCCAGACTGACCCTCCAGACATACAGTACTAACCAGACTGACCCTCCAGACATACAGTACTAACCAGACTGACCCTCCAGACATACAGTACTAACCAGACTGACCCTCCAGGCCTCCAGTACTAACCAGACTGACCCTCCAGACATACAGTACTAACCAGACTGACCCTCCAGACATACAGTACTAACCAGACTGACCCTCCAGACATACAGTACTAACCAGACTGACCCTCCAGACTGACCCTCCAGACATACAGTACTAACCAGACTGACCCTCCAGACTGACCCTCCAGACTGACCCTCCAGACATACAGTACTAACCAGACTGACCCTCCAGAATGTAATGAATGATCATGATGTAATCTCCATGGTGATGAATGATCATGATGTAATCTCCATAGTGATGAATGATCATGATGTAATCTCCATAGTGATGAATGATCATGATGTAATCTCCATAGTGATGAATGATCATGATGTAATCTCCATGGTGATGAATGATCATGATGTAATCTCCATGGTGATGAATGATCATGATGTAATCGCCATAGTGATGAATGATCATGATGTAATCTCCATAGTGATGAATGATCATGATGTAATCTCCATGGTGATGAATGATCATGATGTAATCTCCATAGTGATGAATGATCATGATGTAATCTCCATAGTGATGAATGATCATGATGTAATCTCCATAGTGATGAATGATCATGATGTAATCTCCATGGTGATGAATGATCATGATGTAATCTCCATAGGGATGAATGATGTAATCTCCATAGTGATGAATGATCATGATGTAATCTCCATAGTGATGAATGATCATGATGTAATGTCCATGGTGATGAATGATCATGATGTAATCTCCATGGTGATGAATGATCATGATGTAATCTCCATAGTGATGAATGATCATGATGTAATCTCCATAGTGATGAATGATCATGATGTAATCTCCATGGTGATGAATGATCATGATGTAATCTCCATAGTGATGAATGATCATGATGTAATCTCCATAGTGATGAATGATCATGATGTAATCTCCATAGTGATGAATGATCATGATGTAATCTCCATGGTGATGAATGATCATGATGTAATCTCCATAGTGATGAATGATCATGATGTAATCTCCATGGTGATGAATGATCATGATGTAATCTCCATGGTGATGAATGATCATGATGTAATCTCAATAGTGATGAATGATCATGATGTTATCTCCATGGTGATGAATGATCATGATGTTATCTCCATGGTGATGAATGATCATGATGTAATCTCCATGGTGATGAATGATCGTGATGTAATCCAAATTGATGAATGATCGTGATGTAATCTCCATGGTGATGAATGATCATGATGTAATCTCCATGCTGATGAATGATCATGATGTAATCTCCATAGTGATGAATGATCATGATGTAATCTCCATAGTGATGAATGATCATGATGTAATCTCCATAGTGATGAATGATCATGATGTAATCTCCATGGTGATGAATGATCATGATGTAATCTCCATAGTGATGAATGATCATGATGTAATCTCCATAGTGATGAATGATCATGATGTAATCTCCATGGTGATGAATGATCATGATGTAATCTCCATGGTGATGAATGATCATGATGTAATCTCCATAGTGATGAATGATCATGATGTAATCTCCATGGTGATGAATGATCATGATGTAATCTCCATGGTGATGAATCATCATGATGTAATCTCCATGGTGATGAATGATCATGATGTAATCTCCATAGTGATGAATGATCATGATGTAATCTCCATAGTGATGAATCATCATGATGTAATCTCCATGGTGATGAATGATCATGATGTAATCTCCATGGTGATGAATGATCATGATGTAATCTCCATGGTGAGGAATGATCATGATGTAATCTCCATAGTGATGAATGATCATGATTTAATCTCCATGGTGATGAATGATCATGATGTAATCTCCATGGTGATGAATGATCATGATGTAATCCATAGTGATGAATGATCGTGATGTAATCTCCATGGTGATGAATGATCATGATGTAATCTCCATGGTGATGAATGATCATGATGTAATCTCCATGGTGATGAATGATCATGATGTAATCTCCATAGTGATGAATGATCATGATGTAATCTCCATGGTGATGAATGATCATGATGTAATCTCCATGGTGATGAATGATCATGATGTAATCTCCATGGTGATGAATGATCATGATGTAATCTCCATAGTGATGAATGATCATGATGTAATCTCCATAGTGATGAATCATCATGATGTAATCTCCATGGTGATGAATCATCATGATGTAATCTCCATGGTGATGAATTATTTTTTTACTGTACTCATCTTTTATCCAAACTAAAGGTTTTGTCTAATGGTCAGTGATTCATCTCATTATTATCCCTATTCAGGCAATGACAGGCTTTGTGTGTCTCTGTGTGCCCTTGAGCCTGTGTGTGTGTGTGTTCCCCTGTCTCTGTGTGTGTGTGTGTGTGTGTTCCCCTGTCTCTGTGTGTGTGTGTGTGTGTTCCCCTGTCTCTGTGTGTGTGTGTGTGTGTGTGTTCCCCTGTCTCTGTGTGTGTGTGTGTGTGTGAGTGTGTGTTCCCCTGTCTGTGTGTGTTCCCCTGTCTGTGTGTGTGTGTGTGTTCCCCTGTCTCTGTGTGTGTGTGTTCCCCTGTCTCTCTCTCTCTGTGTGTGTGTGTGTGTGTATGTCTCCCTCCTGTCTCCCATCCCCTTAATAAAAGGCCCATCTCTCCTCTCTGTGGTAATCCTCCCTCTTGGTAATCCTGGGAGAGTAATATTGCTCTTTAATCCACAGATTTTTATTTTCCCCTCCTCCCCTCCTCCCCTCTTCCCCTCCTCCCCTCCTCCCCTCCTCCCCTCTTCCCCTCTTCCCCTCTTCCCCTCTTCCCCTCTTCCCCTCCTCCCCTCTTCCCCTCCTCCCCTCTTCCCCTCCTCCCCTCCTCCCCTCCTCCCCTCTTCCCCTCTTCCCCTCCTCCCCTCTTCCCCTCCTCCCCTCCTCCCCTCTTCCCCTCTTCCCCTCCTCCCCTCCTCCCCTCTTCCCCTCCTCCCCTCTTCCCCTCTTCCCCTCCTCCCCTCCTCCCCTCTTCCCCTCTTCTCCTCCTCCCCTCCTCCCCTCCTCCCATCTTCCCCTCCTCCCCTCCTCCCCTCCTCCCCTCTTCCCCTCTTCCCCTCCTCCCCTCCTCCCCTCTTCCCCTCTTCTCCTCCTCCCCTCCTCCCCTCTTCCCCTCCTCCCCTCTTCCCCTCTTCCCTCCTCCCCTCCTCCCCTCCTCCCCTCTTCCCCTCCTCCCCTCCTCCCCTCTTCCCCTCCTCCCCTCCTCCCCTCCTCCCTCTTCCCCTCCTCCCCTCTTCCCCTCTTCCCCTCCTCCCCTCCTCACCTCTTCCCCACCTCCCCTCCTCCCCTCCTCCCCTCTTCCCCTCTTCCCCTCTTACTGTGTTTTATTAATTATTAAGCAAAGAGGGGTTCTACCTGGACCCAAGAAGGGTTGTTACCGTAATCTCTCTGCCTGCCGGTAGTAGGTGGACATATCGTGCT
Source organism: Salmo trutta (assembly GCF_901001165.1). Classification (NCBI taxonomy): domain Eukaryota; kingdom Metazoa; phylum Chordata; class Actinopteri; order Salmoniformes; family Salmonidae; genus Salmo; species Salmo trutta. The sequence continues at coordinate 24,289 of NW_021822972.1, forward strand.
GCTTGGTCACCACACGCACACCAGCAAGCTAGCCTGCCATGCTCGGTCAAAGGATCAGAGATCACCTGTGTGTGTGTGTGTGTGTGTGTGTGTGTGTGTGTGTGTGTGTGTGTGTGTGGTGTGTGTGTGTGTGTGTGTGTGTGTGTGTGTGTGTGTGTGTGTGTGTGTGTGTGTGCGTGCGTGCGTGCGTGCGTGTGTGTGTGTGTGTGTGTGTGTGTGTGTGTTGTAGGCTAGTGCATTAGCTAAATTAATAAGCCAGGTGGTGAGATGGATACAGGGATCTGTTTGTCCCTCTCTCACAGTTCACCCGGAAAAGAGGATTAAGTCCTGTGTGTATTAGAGAGGTCTCTGTGTGTATTAGAGAGGTCTCTGTGTGTATTAGAGAGGTCTCTGTGTGTATTAGAGAGGTCTCTGTGTGTATCAGAGAGGTCTCTGTGTGTATTAGAGAGGTCTCTGTGTGTATTAGAGAGGTCTCTGTGTGTATTAGAGAGGTCTCTGTGTGTATCAGAGAGGTCTCTTTGTGTATTAGAGAGGTCTCTGTGTTTATTAGAGTGGTCTCTGTGTGTATTAGAGAGGTCACTGTGTGTTAGAGAGGTCTCTGTGTGTGTTAGAGAGGTCTCTGTGTGTATTAGAGAGGTCTCTGTGTGTTAGAGAGGTCTCTGTGTGTATTAGAGAGGTCTCTGTGTGTATTAGAGAGGTCTCTGTGTGTATTAGAGAGGTCTCTGTGTGTATTAGAGAGGTCTCTCTGTGTATTAGAGAGGTCTCTGTGTGTATTAGAGAGGTTTCTGTGTATTAGAGAGGTCTCTGTGTGTATTAGAGAGGTCTCTGTGTGTATTAGAGATGTCTCTGTGTGTGTTAGAGAGGTCTCTGTGTGTATTAGAGAGGTCTCTGTGTGTATTAGAGAGGTCTCTGTGTGTGTTAGAGAGGTCTCTGTGTGTATTAGAGAGGTCTCTGTGTGTATTAGAGAGTTCTCTATGTGTGTCAGAGAGGTCACTGTGTGTATTAGAGAGTTCTCTATGTGTGTCAGAGAGGTCACTGTGTGTGTCAGAGAGGTCACTGTGTGTGTCAGAGAGGTTGTCTTAGCTCAGTGCTTCTCAATTATTTTCTGTTACGCCCCCCCTAGGAAGAAGTAAACATTTCGCGCCCCCCCAACTCTCCGCCGCGACTGTAAATAGTATCATTTGTCTATAAAATTGTTATAAGTACACCTCTGCATAACATTGTATTATTATTTTTGCAGCACTTGCGTCATCCAGCATGAGAGACCATGTCTAATGCTGCAGGCAGTATCAGCTCCTCTGCTATGGAGTGGGGTTTTTTGCACTGAGCAATTTGGTACGCCACCTTATATGATGCTAACAGTGCTCGCTGGTTTACTGAAGTAGCATTCACAAAGCGGGACGATTGTTGACAATATTCGGCACGTTTTCGATGAAAAAACTCAAGCGGCTTATCAGCGTGATTGGGGTGTAATGTCTTTAAGTGACGCCTTAATTTATTTGGCTTCATGCTGTCCGCTGCTAACATTTTTAGACACAGTAAACATACCGGTCTTTCCTCGTCTCCCACCGTAGTCACAGTGAAGCCAAGCGCTACATTCGCTTCGTCATATTTCCTCGTCTTAGCTTTCGGGAGACTTACGTTTGTCTCATTATCTCCGTCTCTCTCCGCCTTTCTTTTCATCCCTGTTAAATATTTTTCCATGTTGTCTCTTAAGGGTTTGTTATCTGCACTTCATATCTCCTGCTCTGTGCTGTGTGATCTTGTTCGATTAAAAAAATAACTACTACGGGGCAAAAAAAAGCGTGTTCCCCGGGGTCACGCGCCCCCCCTGGCATCGCTCCGAGCCCCCCCAGGGGGGCGCGCCCCACTATTTGAGAAGGACTGTCTTAGCTGGAATAAATGCTTCCTCCGGTCACCTATAGACCTATTGTGGTTCTATTGGTTCCATATGGTGTTATTGTGGTTCTATTGGTTCCATAGGGTGTTATTGTGGTTCTATTGGTTCCGTAGGGTGTAATTGTGGTTCTATTGGTTCCAAAGGGTGTTATTGTGGTTCTATTGATTCCGTAGGGTGTTATTGTAGTTCTATTGCTTCCATAGGGTGATATTGTGGTTATATTGGTTCCATAGGGTGTTATTGTGGTTCTATTGGTTCCATAGGGTGTTATTGTGGTTCTGTTGGTTCCATAGGGGGATATTGTGGTTCTACTGGTTCCATAGGGTGTTATTGTGGTTCTATTGGTTCCATAGGGTGTTATTGTGGTTCTATTGGTTCCGTAGGGTGTTATTGTGGTTCTATTGGTTCTGTAGGGTGTTATTGTGGTTCTATTGGTTCCGTATGGTGTTATTGTGGTTCTACTGGTTCCGTAGGGTGTTATTGTGGTTAAATTGGTTCCATATGGTGTTATTCTGGTTCTATTGGTTCCGTAGGGTGTTATTGTGGTTCTATTGGTTCCATAGGGTGTTATGGTGGTTTTATTGGTTCCATAGGGTGTTTTTGTAGTTCTATTGGTACCGTAGGGTGTTATTGTAGTTGTAATGGTTCCATAGGGTGTTATTGTGGTTCTATTGGTTCCATTGGGTGTTAATGTGGTTCTGTAGGGTGTTATTGTAGTTCTATTGGTTCCATTGTGTGTTATTGTGGTTCTAGTGGTTCCGTAGGGTGTTATTGTGGTTCTAATGGTTCCGTAGGGTGTTATTGTGGTTCTATTGGCTCTGCTGGGTGTTATTGTGCTTCTATTGGTTCCATAAGGTGTTATTGTGGTTATATTTGTTCCATAAGGTTTTATTGTGGTTCTATTGGTTCAATAGGGTGTTATTGTGGTTCTATTGGTTCCGTAGGGTGTTATTGTGGTTCTATTGGTTCCATAAGTTGTTATTGTGGTTCTATTGGTTCGGTAGGGTGTTATTGTGGTTCTATTGGTTCCATAGGGTGTTTTTCTGGTTCTATTGGTTCCGTATGGTGGTATTGTGGTTCTATTGGTTCCATAGGGTGTTATTGTGGTTATATTGGTTCTGTAGGGTGTTATTGTGGTTTTATTGGTTCCATAGGGTGTTATTGTGGTTCTATTGGTTCCGTAGGGTGTTATTGTGGTTCTGATATTTTCTTACCTGGCTCAGTGGAACCAATAGAATTGAATAGTTTGAAAACTGCCAACCCTGCCCAATTGGCATGCCCTCCAGGCAGGCTAAAGCAAACGTTGGGGCCAGTTTCCCAGACACAGATTAGTCCTAGTCCTGTTCTTAACTCTTGGGTCCAGTTTCCCAGACACAGATTAATCCTAGTCCTTGTTCTAAACACTTGGGGCCAGTTTCCCAGACACAGATTAGTCCTAGTCCTTGTTCTTAACTCTTGGGCCCATTTTCCCAGACACAGATTAATCCTAGTCCTTGTTCTAAACACTTGCGGCCAGTTTCCCAGACACAGATTAGTCCTAGTCCTTGTTCTTAACTCTTGGGCCCATTTTCCCAGACACAGATTAATCCTAGTCCTTGTTCTTAACTCTTGGGCCCAGTTTCCCAGACACAGATTAGTCCTAGTCCTGTTCTTAATGCTTGGGGCCAGTTTCCCAGACACAGATTAGTCCTAGTCCTGTTCTTAACGCTTGGGGCCAGTTTCCCAGACACAGATTAGTCCTAGTCCTGTTCTTAATGCTTGGGGCCAGTTTCCCAGACACAGATTACACATTGTCCTGTTCAATCTCTATGGAGAATGCTTTTTAGTCCAGGTCTAGGCTTAATATGTGTCTGCGAACCGGCCCCAAAGTATTTGGCAGATTTGAAATAGTATTTGAACCCAAGACTGTCCACAATAGTTCTGCCCACTGAGTTTATGTCAATGGGGACCAACCAGGTCAGTCCCTGGAAATTCCAGAGATATATTTGGTTGCACCCCATTTCTTGGTACAGAAATGACCAGGTATTTGAAACCTGATATTGAACTGCTGGCCAATGAAAGGGCATGGTTTGTCACATGATCATGACTGAGTTGACCTGACAGAGTGTTATCAGCTGAGGTTCATCTTTGCTCTTTGAAGCCTTCTAAGTATGTGCTCTATCAAACTCTATGGCCCGTGCTCTCCTGTCTGAGACACACCTCCTCCTTCCAGGCTACTCTAACACACTGTGTGTGCTCTATCAAACTCTATGGCCCCTGTCCGGAATGCAGGCTGCTTTTTCCTTTTTTTTAAAAGGGTTGACATTTTCAGAAGCTTCTAAATGTGTGTGTCCTTGATAGTCTCTATGACAGTGCAGAAAGCCCATACCCCATGGCTCTTTGGCATTTGAACTACTCACTGTGTGTGTACGTGCGTGTGTACTTCTGTTTGTGTGTGTGTGAGTGTGTGTGTGTGTGTGTGTGTGTGTGTGTGTGTGTGTGTACGAGCCACTGCCAAGTTGAGGGGGGCTTTGGAATTGGTGGCGGTGGATAAACAGAGGAAGGGACAAGGGGATAGGAACACCTCTCTTTACTACAGTGCCTTAGAAGGCTCCAGGACCAGCCAGGAGGGACAGTAGCTCCTCTCTCAACCCAACTGAGAGAGCCCGCAGGGGGGCAGGAGGAGGCAGACAGGACCCTTAACATCCAAACCTCTGGAGCCAGGCAGGAGGTGAAAGGGGAGAGCAAGAGGGGAGCCTGCACCGTGGTGCTTCATCTTCTGGAGCTGATTCATCTTTATTGGAATACCAGACCAGAAGAAGAGGAGATTACCAGACCAGAAGAAGAGGAGATTACCAGACCAGAAGAAGAAGAGATTACCAGACCAGAAGAAGAGGAGAGTACCAGACCAGAAGAAGAGGAGATTACCAGACCAGAAGAAGAAGAGATTACCAGACCAGAAGAAGAAGAGATTACCAGACCAGAAGAAGAGGAGATTACCAGACCAGAAGAAGAAGAGATTACCAGACCAGAAGAAGAGGAGATTACCAGACCAGAAGAAGAGGAGATTACCAGACCAGAAGAAGAGGAGATTACCAGACCAGAAGAAGAAGAGATTACCAGACCAGAAGAAGAGGAGAGTACCAGACCAGAAGAAGAGGAGATTACCAGACCAGAAGAAGAAGAGATTACCAGACCAGAAGAAGAAGAGATTACCAGACCAGAAGAAGAGGAGATTACCAGACCAGAAGAAGAAGAGATTACCAGACCAGAAGAAGAGGAGAGTACCAGACCAGAAGAAGAGGAGATTACCAGACCAGAAGAAGAGGAGATTACCAGACCAGAAGAAGAGGAGATTACCAGACCAGAAGAAGAAGAGATTACCAGACCAGAAGAAGAAGAGATTACCAGACCAGAAGAAGAGGAGATTACCAGACCAGAAGAAGAAGAGATTACCAGACCAGAAGAAGAGGAGATTACCAGACCAGAAGAAGAGGAGAGTACCAGACCAGAAGAAGAAGAGAGTAAAGAAGATAAAGAATAGGGGAGAAGAGAATAGAAGTGAGATAGTCAGGTGTAGGAGGAGGAGAAGGAGGGATAGTCTGGTGTAGGAGGAGGAGAAGGAGGGATAGTCAGGTGTAGGAGGAGGAGAAGGAGGGATAGTCTGGTGTAGGAGGAGGAGAAGGAGGAGGAGAGGGCTGGGATTCCTCTCGCTCCTCTGGCTACACACGACAGGATGGAGGAAGACGAGGACGAGGTGATTGTGTGTGTGTGTGTGTGTGTGTGTGTTATCCTTTACAACGGCTGTATATTATCCTAGTCTTCAGTTATCAGTGGATGTAGCTACTGTAGCTACCTGAGCCGTGTTGACATCATGTGTATATTCCAAACAGCACCCTGTTAAAAACCTGCAGAGTTTACAACTGATCCAGGATCTGTGCCGTATTACTACAAAGACTCACGCTGCAGCAAAACAGCTGTTAGGTTGAATTGGCTAAATGTGACGACGTAGAGATTTAAACCAAAACTGAATAATAAGCCTATGCAAGAGGTTTCACTACAGTCCCTGGTTCGATTCCAGGCTGTAACACATCCGGCCGTGATTGGGAGTCCCATAGTTTGGCGCACAATTGGCCCAGCGTCGTCCCTTGTCCCTTCCTCTGTAGGCCGTCATTGTAATTAAAGAATTTGTTTAAAAAAATAATATTTTAAATTTGGTTAATTTCAAGTTTAATAGATGTAGTGACGTCTCTAGCACTGAGATGCAGCGCCTTAGACCGCTGCGCCACTCGGAAGACCAGTATTGATGCTCTATCTAATTTCATGACCTGCTCTGTGTTCCCTCTGAACATTAATCCGAATGCTTTGATTCTTATGTTTATAACTGAACTCAGATCTGTGTTTCCTGTTGTCTCATTGGTCTGTCTGAATGCCTGATGTGTTAGAAATACTGATCTCAAATTAGCCATCTCCCTTGTGTTACTAATGAACATATTAGCTGTTGAATCTAAACTGACCAGAGAATGTTTCCTTTGCTCTTTAGCAGGCTGAATCGCTCACCTGTTACGTTTACAACAGATTTCTCCGTGTGGTTTTGGTGTTGGTACTTATTTAAAACCCTACACTGTTCTATTTTGGACTGTTTATGTTGTAGGTCGGACATATTTTAAGACGTACCGTTGCTAGGTAACAGTCCGATACACGAGCTGAGATGAGAAGGGCGTCTACATTGTTTCCTCTGGTTGGATGGGATAGACAACAGTCCACTGATTCAATATTTTTTATTTATTTATTTATTTCACCTTTATTTAACCAGGTAGGCAAGTTGAGAACAAGTTCTCATTTACAATTGCGACCTGGCCAAGATAAAGCAAAGCAGTATATATATAAATATGACTTGTTGACATCCGGTGTAAGGACATCCTGGCGTGACCACTTCCTCTTTTTTTCAATGGTCTTCAAGCGCAAAAAAAAAAACACTAAAACAATAACATAAAATATGTAGAAATGACCTGTGTTTGTTTGTTGTAGAACGGGCTGAATGTCTTGGTTCTCGTGTTACCATCCAACTGACTCAGGTTGTGTCCCATATGGAACCCTATGGGCCCTGGTCACAAGTAGTGCACTAACAGAGGGAAGAAGGTGACATTTTGGCATTAGTTCTTATGTTTATATCACTGACCTGAGACCTGTGCTTCTCTGTTATAGAACGGTCTGAATGCCTTAGTTGTTATATTCATAAACTGACTCCAGGCCTGTCTCTCTCTCTCTGTTCCAGAATGGTCTGAATGTCTTAGTTATTATGTTTAATAAGCTGACCTGAGACCTGTGTTTCTCTGTTCCAGAATGGTCTGAATGTCTTAGTTATTATGTTTAATAAGCTGACCTGAGACCTGTGTTTCTCTGTTCCAGAATGGTCTGAATGCGCTGCACCTGGCAGCTAAGGAGGGCCATGAGGACCTGGTGGAAGAACTACTGGAGAGAGGCTCCGCCGTCGATTCTGCTACTAAGGTACTGTAGCTACTGTAGCTAGCTACCATACATGTCCTGTAGCTAGCTACCATACATGTCCTGTAGCTAGCTACCATACATGTCCTGTAGCTAGCTACCATACATGTCAGGAAGTAAACAGGAAGTAAACCAAAATTCCTATTGAATAATTGAAACAAATCTGTTTTCAAATGACTTCTCAATAACCTGAATGATATTTATGATATTTATTTGTAATTTTTGGGGGATAAAAAAAAAAAATGTTTAAATTGACCCCAACCAATGATCCCTCTAAGCTCCCTCGGGACCGCCACGCAGAATAAATATCAGCCTGCGCAGAGAAGCACGAGTATTACATTTCAACTAACTTTTTGGAGTTTTCCCTGTTAGTTAACACTATCAACGTTTCCCTTTACTGTGGGAATTGTCATCGAATCAAGGCAATATTAGCCACTTTCAATGAAACGTCCCAGAAAGAAAAAAAACTATGGTATGCAAAACTAAACTATGCAAGAGATTTTGTTATAGGCCGAACACGGAGTAGGATTCTATTGCCGTCGACAGGTACAACTCATGTCCATACTCTACACAGACCGGTGTGCTATAACCAATCAGAGCTGCAGTAGGCCTATATGCAAATAGACCATTGCCATATATGGATCTGTGCCATTCACTTTGAACTGGACTGTGTTTACAGCATGAGCTGCCATGAGTAGATGTGCTTGTTTTGAGATCAAAGTGAGAGCTGCATGCAGCCACGTGTGTGAACATTTGTTCATATCCTCCACTAGTTAGTGAGTCATTAGTCCAGTTATAGATCATTTGTAGTCAGCAATGGGGGAGTTGTTGCTTCCTACAAGAGCACAAAACGTGTACATTTCTAGACATCTTGTCACGTCTGATTTGGACTGGCGTAGAGGCGGAATCAGATGCAGGAGACAGAGGTGCTGGAGGTGAGTGTCTTTTAATAAACCGACACACACAAACGCCGAAAAAACACAGGGCGCTATACAAAGTTCGCCTGGGAGAAACACTTTCCCATAAACACAAAATATATATATCACGGCACAAAAGCAAGGAGCGCAGCCCGGTAAATCCTTAGACAAAACTGTCGGAAAACACAACGTGGACAATCAACAATCCCGCACAAAATCCCAACTGAAAACACACATTAAATAAGTCCCCACTAATGACAGACACAAAACAGGTGCGGAACAGACAGACAAAACTAAACGACACAGAAACAACGATCGGTGGCAGCTAATAGGCCGGCGACGACGACCGCCGAGAGCCGCCCAACCGAGGAGGGGCGCCACTTTCGTTGGATCCTGTGACACATCTTTGATAAGCAAGTCTGGTAAAGAGCTTTTTTTTTGTCTTAAAGGGGCAGTGTTGTATTTTGAGACAGGCTTGAATAAGCCAAGGAGCCAATAGGCAGAGGGTAGAATAATTTGTCTGATTCTTTGTAATAATGGTATGGGGATAATGATTCATTTTATTTTGTAAAGTGGTTTCTTGCATCAAACAACACCAACGGCATTTTCAGTCACCTCCTTGTCTGAAGGACAAGTGGATAAACAGGTTAATGCCAAGCCATGCATGTTTCTTTCAAAAGTCTCATGGAATGTAGGCCTATATTAAACACCACACATTGGCTGCTACTGTAGTTCGAATGATAGAACAGCTGTTTCCATGTTAAAATGTTACGGGATGCATTTTCTCCATTGTTATTGATGGTAGGCCACTCTGGTTGTGATCACATAGCCACAGTAGTCTACTTGGCCACTGTTATAACTGTAACTTAAAGCGGGTACAGCCTCAGTTACAGCCTCAGTTACAGCCTCAGTTACAGCCTCAGTTACAGCCTCAGTTACAGTCTCAGTTACAGCCTCAGTTACAGTCTCAGTTACAGCCTCAGTGTTCACAGTAAAACTGTAACTTAAAGCGGGTACAGCCTCAGTTACAGCCTCAGTTACAGCCTCAGTTACAGCCTCAGTTACAGCCTCAGTTACATCCTCAGTTACAGCCTCAGTTACAGCCTCAGTTACAGCCTCAGTTACAGTCTCAGTTACAGACTCAGTTACAGCCTCAGTTACGGGCTCAGTTACAGACTCAGTGTTGACAGTAAAACTGTAACTCAAAGCGGGTACAGCCTCAGTTACAGCCTCAGTTACAGTCTCAGTTACAGCCTCAGTTACAGCCTCAGTTACAGCCTCAGTTACAGCCTCAGTTACAGCCTCAGTTACAGCCTCAGTTACAGCCTCAGTGTTCACAGTAAAACTGTAACTTAAAGCGGGTACAGCCTCAGTTACAGCCTCAGTTACAGCCTCAGTTACAGCCTCAGTTACAGCCTCAGGTACAGCCTCAGTTACAGCCTCAGTGTTCACAGTAAAACTGTAACTTAAAGCGGGTACAGCCTCAGTTAAGGCCTCAGTTACAGCCTCAGTTACAGCCTCAGTTACAGCCTCAGTTACAGCCTCAGTTACAGCCTCAGTGTTGACAGTAAAACTGTAACTCAAAGCAGGTACAGCCTCAGTTACAGCCTCAGTTACAGGCTCAGTTACGGCCTCAGTTACGGCCTCAGTTACGGCCTCAGTTACGGCCTCAGTTACAGGCTCAGTTACAGCCTCAGTTACAGCCTCAGGTACAGCCTCAGTTACAGCCTCAGTTACAGCCTCAGTTACAGCCTCAGTTACAGCCTCAGTGTTCACAGTAAAACTGTAACTTAAAGCGGGTACAGCCTCAGTTACAGTCTCAGTTACAGCCTCAGTTACAGCCTCAGTTACAGCCTCAGTTACAGCCTCAGTGTTCACAGTAAAACTGTAACTTAAAGCGGGTACAGCCTCAGTTACAGCCTCAGTTACAGCCTCAGTTACAGCCTCAGTTACAGCCTCAGTTACAGTCTCAGTGTTCACAGTAAAACTGTAACTTAAAGCGGGTACAGCCTCAGTTACAGCCTCAGTGTTCACAGTAAAAGTGTGCCGGATGTTGCATGGAATTTTCACAACGTTCAAGTTTGCACTCAGCAGACCTGAAATTTGCTCAGTGCTTGATTCCAACCTATATACATCAGTAGTAGTTTGAATTGACCCCAGCCTTTATACATTCAGTTTGAATTGACCCCAACCTTTATACATTCAGTTTGAATTGACCCCAGCCTTTAAACATTTAGTTTGAATTGACCCCAGCCTTTATACATTCAGTTTGAATTGACCCCAACCTTTATACATTCAGTTTGAATTGACCCCAGCCTTTAAACATTCAGTTTGAATTGACCCCAACCTTTATACATTCAGTTTGAATTGACCCCAACCTTTATACATTTAGTAGTATTGACCCCAACCTTTATACATTCAGTTTGAATTGACCCCAGCCTTTATACATTCAGTTTGAATTGACCCCAGCCTTTATACATTCAGTTTGAATTGACCCCAACCTTTATACATTTAGTAGTATTGACCCCAACCTTTATACATTCAGTTTGAATTGACCCCAACCTTTATACATTTAGTAGTATTGACCCCAGCCTTTATACATTTAGTTTGAATTGACTCCAACCTTTATACATTCAGTTTGAATTGACCCCAGCCTTTATACATTTAGTTTGAATTGACCCCAACCTTTATACATTCAGTTTGAATTGACCCCAGACTTTATACATTCAGTTTGAATTGACCCCAACCTTTATACATTCAGTTTGAATTGACCCCAGCCTTTATACATTCAGTTTGAATTGACCCCAGCCTTTATACATTCAGTTTGAATTGACCCCAACCTTTATACATTTAGTAGTATTGACCCCAGCCTTTAAACATTTAGTTTGAATTGACTCCAACCTTTATACATTCAGTTTGAATTGACCCCAACCTTTATACATTTAGTTTGAATTGACCCCAACCTTTATACATTTAGTAGTATTGACCCCAACCTTTAAACATTCAGTTTGAATTGACCCCAACCTTTATACATTCAGTTTGAATTGACCCCAACCTTTATACATTTAGTAGTATTGACCCCAGCCTTTATACATTTAGTAGAATTGACCCCAACCTTTATACATTCAGTTTGAATTGACCCCAGCCTTTATACATTTAGTTTGAATTGACTCCAACCTTTATACATTCAGTTTGAATTGACCCCAACCTTTATACATTCAGTTTGAATTGACCCCAACCTTTATACATTCAGTTTGAATTGACCCCAGCCTTTATACATTCAGTTTGAATTGACCCCAACCTTTATACATTCAGTTTGAATTGACCCCAGCCTTTATACATTCAGTTTGAATTGACCCCAGCCTTTATACATTCAGTTTGAATTGACCCCAACCTTTATACATTTAGTTTGAATTGACCCCAACCTTTATACATTTAGTAGTATTGACCCCAGCCTTTATACATTTAGTAGTATTGACCCCAACCTTTATACATTTAGTTTGAATTGACCCCAGCCTTTATACATTCAGTTTGAATTGACCCCAGCCTTTATACATTCAGTTTGAATTGACCCCAGCCTTTATACATTCAGTTTGAATTGACCCCAACCTTTATACATTCAGTTTGAATTGACCCCAGCCTTTAAACATTTAGTTTGAATTGACCCCAACCTTTATACATTCAGTTTGAATTGACCCCAACCTTTAAACATTTAGTTTGAATTGACCCCAACCTTTAAACATTCAGTTTGAATTGACCCCAACTTTTATACATTTAGTAGTATTGACCCCAACCTTTATACATTTAGTAGTATTGACCCCAACCTTTATACATTTAGTAGTATTGACCCCAACCTTTAAACATTTAGTAGTATTGACCCCAACCTTTATACATTTAGTAGTATTGACCCCAACCTTTATACATTTAGTAGTATTGACCCCAACCTATATACATTTAGTTTGAATTGACCCCAACCTTTAAACATTTAGTTTGAATTGACCCCAACCTTTATACATTTAGTTTGAATTGACCCCAACCTTTATACATTTAGTTTGAATTGACCCCAGCCTTTAAACATTTAGTTTGAATTGACCCCAACCTTTAAACAGTTAGTTTGAATTGACCCCAACCTTTATACATTTAGTTTGAATTGACCCCAACCTTTAAACATTTAGTTTGAATTGACCCCAACCTTTAAACATTTAGTTTGAATTGACCCCAACCTTTATACATTCAGTTTGAATTGACCCCAAAATTTAAACATTTAGTTTGAATTGACCCCAACCTTTATACATTCAGTTTGAATTGACCCCAACCTTTAAACATTTAGTTTGAATTGACCCCAACCTTTAAACATTCAGTTTGAATTGACCCCAACTTTTATACATTTAGTAGTATTGACCCCAACCTTTATACATTTAGTAGTATTGACCCCAACTTTTATACATTTAGTAGTATTGACCCCAACCTTTAAACATTTAGTAGTATTGACCCCAACCTTTATACATTTAGTAGTATTGACCCCAACCTTTATACATTTAGTAGTATTGACCCCAACCTTTATACATTTAGTAGTATTGACCCCAACCTTTATACATTTAGTAGTATTGACCCCAACCTTTAAACATTTAGTAGTATTGACCCCAACCTTTATACATTTAGTAGTATTGACCCCAACCTTTATACATTTAGTAGTATTGACCCCAACCTTTATACATTTAGAAGTATTGACCCCAACCTTTATACATTTAGTAGTATTGACCCCAGCCTTTATACATTCAGTTTGAATTGACCCCAACCTTTATACATTCAGTTTGAATTGACCCCAACCTTTATACATTCAGTTTGAATTGACCCCAACCTTTATACATTCAGTTTGAATTGACCCCAACCTTTATACATTTAGTTTGAATTGACCCCGACCTTTATACATTTAGTTTGAATTGACCCCAACCTTTATACATTCAGTTTGAATTGACCCCAACCTTTATACATTCAGTTTGAATTGACCCCAACCTTTATACATTTAGTTTGAATTGACCCCAACCTTTATACATTTAGTTTGAATTGACCCCAGCCTTTATACATTCAGTTTGAATTGACCCCAACCTTTATACATTTAGTTTGAATTGACCCCAACCTTTATACATTTAGTTTGAATTGACCCCAGCCTTTATACATTCAGTTTGAATTGACCCGAGCCTTTATACATTTAGTTTGAATTGACCCCAGCCTTTATACATTCAGTTTGAATTGACCCCAGCCTTTATACATTTAGTTTGAATTGACCCCAGCCTTTATACATTCAGTTTGAATTGACCCCAACCTTTATACATTCAGTTTGAATTGACCCCAACCTTTATACATTCAGTTTGAATTGACCCCAGCCTTTATACATTCAGTTTGAATTGACCCCAGCCTTTATACATTCAGTTTGAATTGACCCCAACCTTTATACATTCAGTTTGAATTGACCCCAGCCTTTATACATTCAGTTTGAATTGACCCCAACCTTTATACATTTAGTTTGAATTGACCCCAACCTTTATACATTCAGTTTGAATTGACCCCAACCTTTATACATTCAGTTTGAATTGACCCCAACCTTTATACATTTAGTAGTATTGACCCCAGCCTTTATACATTTAGTAGTATTGACCCCAGCCTTTATACATTTAGTTTGAATTGACCCCAACCTTTATACATTTAGTAGTATTGACCCCAGCCTTTATACATTTAGTTTGAATTGACCCCAGCCTTTATACATTTAGTAGTATTGACCCCGACCTTTATACATTCAGTTTGAATTGACCCCAGCCTTTATACATTTAGTAGTATTGACCCCAACCTTTATACATTTAGTTTGAATTGACCCCAGCCTTTATACATTTAGTTTGAATTGACTCCAACCTTTATACATTCAGTTTGAATTGACCCCAACCTTTATACATTTAGTTTGAATTGACCCCAACCTTTATACATTTAGTAGTATTGACCCCAGCCTTTATACATTTAGTAGTATTGACCCCAACCTTTATACATTTAGTTTGAATTGACCCCAGCCTTTATACATTTAGTTTGAATTGACCCCAACCTTTATACATTTAGTAGTATTGACCCCAACCTTTATACATTTAGTTTGAATTGACCCCAGCCTTTAAACATTCAGTTTGAATTGACCCCAGCCTTTATACATTCAGTTTGAATTGACCCCAACCTTTATACATTTAGTTTGAATTGACCCCAACCTTTATACATTTAGTTTGAATTGACCCCAACCTTTATACATTTAGTTTGAATTGACCCCAGCCTTTATACATTTAGTTTGAATTGACCCCAGCCTTTATACATTCAGTTTGAATTGACCCCAGCCTTTATACATTCAGTTTGAATTGACCCCAGCCTTTATACATTCAGTTTGAATTGACCCCAACCTTTATACATTTAGTTTGAATTGACCCCAGCCTTTAAACATTTAGTTTGAATTGACCCCAACCTTTATACATTCAGTTTGAATTGACCCCAACCTTTAAACATTCAGTTTGAATTGACCCCAACTTTTATACATTTAGTAGTATTGACCCCAACCTTTATACATTTAGTAGTATTGACCCCAACCTTTATACATTCAGTTTGAATTGACCCCAACCTTTATACATTTAGTAGTATTGACCCCAACCTTTAAACATTTAGTAGTATTGACCCCAACCTTTATACATTTAGTTTGAATTGACCCCAACCTTTATACATTCAGTTTGAATTGACCCCAACCTTTATACATTCAGTTTGAATTGACCCCAACCTTTATACATTTAGTAGTATTGACCCCAGCCTTTATACATTTAGTAGTATTGACCCCAGCCTTTATACATTTAGTTTGAATTGACCCCAACCTTTATACATTTAGTAGTATTGACCCCAGCCTTTATACATTTAGTTTGAATTGACCCCAGCCTTTATACATTTAGTAGTATTGACCCCGACCTTTATACATTCAGTTTGAATTGACCCCAGCCTTTATACATTTAGTAGTATTGACCCCAACCTTTATACATTTAGTTTGAATTGACCCCAGCCTTTATACATTTAGTTTGAATTGACTCCAACCTTTATACATTCAGTTTGAATTGACCCCAACCTTTATACATTTAGTTTGAATTGACCCCAACCTTTATACATTTAGTAGTATTGACCCCAGCCTTTATACATTTAGTAGTATTGACCCCAACCTTTATACATTTAGTTTGAATTGACCCCAGCCTTTATACATTTAGTTTGAATTGACCCCAACCTTTATACATTTAGTAGTATTGACCCCAACCTTTATACATTTAGTTTGAATTGACCCCAACCTTTATACATTTAGTTTGAATTGACCCCAGCCTTTATACATTTAGTTTGAATTGACCCCAGCCTTTATACATTCAGTTTGAATTGACCCCAGCCTTTATACATTCAGTTTGAATTGACCCCAGCCTTTATACATTCAGTTTGAATTGACCCCAACCTTTATACATTTAGTTTGAATTGACCCCAGCCTTTAAACATTTAGTTTGAATTGACCCCAACCTTTATACATTCAGTTTGAATTGACCCCAACCTTTAAACATTCAGTTTGAATTGACCCCAACTTTTATACATTTAGTAGTATTGACCCCAACCTTTATACATTTAGTAGTATTGACCCCAACCTTTATACATTCAGTTTGAATTGACCCCAACCTTTATACATTTAGTAGTATTGACCCCAACCTTTAAACATTTAGTAGTATTGACCCCAACCTTTATACATTTAGTAGTATTGACCCCAACCTTTAAACATTTAGTAGTATTGACCCCAACCTTTATACATTTAGTAGTATTGACCCCAACCTTTATACATTTAGTAGTATTGACCCCAACCTATATACATTTAGTTTGAATTGACCCCAACCTTTAAACATTTAGTTTGAATTGACCCCAACCTTTATACATTTAGTTTGAATTGACCCCAAACTTTAAACATTTAGTTTGAATTGACCCCAACCTTTAAACATTTAGTTTGAATTGACCCCAACCTTTATACATTCAGTTTGAATTGACCCCAACCTTTAAACATTTAGTTTGAATTGACCCCAACCTTTATACATTCAGTTTGAATTGACCCCAACCTTTATACATTTAGTAGTATTGACCCCAACCTTTATACATTTAGTAGTATTGACCCCAACCTTTATACATTTAGTAGTATTGACCCCAACCTTTATACATTTAGTAGTATTGACCCCAACCTTTATACATTTAGTAGTATTGACCCCAACCTTTAAACATTTAGTTTGAATTGACCCCAACCTTTATACATTTAGTTTGAATTGACCCCAGCCTTTATACATTCAGTTTGAATTGACCCCAGCCTTTATACATTCAGTTTGAATTGACCCCAACCTTTATACATTTAGTAGTATTGACCCCAACCTTTATACATTTAGTAGTATTGACCCCAACCTTTATACATTCAGTTTGAATTGACCCCAACCTTTATACATTTAGTTTGAATTGACCCCGACCTTTATACATTTAGTTTGAATTGACCCCAACCTTTATACATTCAGTTTGAATTGACCCCAACCTTTAAACATTCAGTTTGAATTGACCCCAGCCTTTATACATTCAGTTTGAATTGACCCCAACCTTTATACATTCAGTTTGAATTGACCCCAGCCTTTATACATTCAGTTTGAATTGACCCCAACCTTTATACATTTAGTTTGAATTGACCCCAGCCTTTATACATTCAGTTTGAATTGACCCCAACCTTTATACATTCAGTTTGAATTGACCCCAACCTTTATACATTCAGTTTGAATTGACCCCAGCCTTTATACATTCAGTTTGAATTGACCCCAACCTTTATACATTTAGTTTGAATTGACCCCAACCTTTATACATTTAGTAGAATTGACCCCAACCTTTATACATTTAGTAGTATTGACCCCAACCTTTATACATTTAGTAGTATTGACCCCAACCTTTATACATTCAGTTTGAATTGACCCCAGCCTTTATACATTTAGTTTGAATTGACCCCAGCCTTTATACATTCAGTTTGAATTGACCCCAACCTTTATACATTTAGTTTGAATTGACTCCAACCTTTATACATTCAGTTTGAATTGACCCCAACCTTTATACATTCAGTTTGAATTGACTCCAACCTTTATACATTCAGTTTGAATTGACCCCAACCTTTATACATTTAGTTTGAATTGACCCCAGCCTTTATACATTCAGTTTGAATTGACCCCAACCTTTATACATTTAGTTTGAATTGACCCCAACCTTTAAACATTTAGTAGTATTGACCCCAGCCTTTATACATTCAGTTTGAATTGACCCCAACCTTTATACATTCAGTTTGAATTGACCCCAGCCTTTATACATTTAGTTTGAATTGACCCCAACCTTTATACATTCAGTTTGAATTGACCCCAACCTTTATACATTCAGTTTGAATTGACTCCAACCTTTATACATTTAGTTTGAATTGACCCCAGCCTTTATACATTTAGTTTGAATTGACCCCAGCCTTTATACATTCAGTTTGTATTGTAGTTAATGTAGTTAGTAGTTAATTAGCCTGGTCCCAGATCTGTTAAGACAGAAATTCAGCTGTTGATGCTGCTGCTAAAGGTTCTGAGACCTTTAGATTATACTGAGGGGGGGAGAGGTGGATAGAGAGAGGGGGGAGAGCAAGAGAGAGAGGTGGATATAGAGAGGGGGGAAAGAGAGATGTGGGGGGGAGAGGGGGGAGAGAGAGAGGTGGGGGATAGAGAGAGAGGTGGGGGGAGAGAGAGAGGTGGGGGGGAGAGAGAGAGGTGGGGGGGAGAGGTGGATAGAGAAAGGTTGGGGGGTGGGAGAGGAAGAGAGAG
>NW_021822972.1:47500-53219 GCF_901001165.1 Salmo trutta
CTCCACTGTATAATACTACCAGTCTCCATTTGCACATTAAAGTGTATCTTTGAACACTGACTGTAATTCTCTTTGGATCAATGTCTGCTAAATGACCTGCTAATGGAACCGGTAACATACATTCTCAGTAACCGTGTGTGTGTGTGTGTGTGTGTGTGTGTGTGTGTGTGTGTGTGTGTGTGTGTGTGTCGGTTTGAATGTGTGTGTGTGTGTCCTCCAGAATGGCTTCACTCCTCTCTACATGGCAGCCCAGGAGAATCACCTGGAGGTGGTCAGATACCTGCTGGAGAATGGAGGGAACCAGAGCACTGCTACTGAGGTAGGTGTGTGTGTGTGTGTAGGTAGGTGTTTGTCTCAAGATTTGTGAATTTGGATATCTTTGTGTTTCTGTCTGTTTGACTCTTTCCCCCTCTCCTCCCCTCTCTCCCCTCTCTCTCCCCCCTCTCCCCCTTCTCCTCCTCCTGTAGGATGGGTTCACCCCCCTGGCCATAGCCTTGCAGCAGTGTCATAACCAGGTGGTCTCTCTCCTCCTGGAACATGACACCAAGGGCAAGGTAATAATAGTATTATTTAACCTTTAACCTTGATTTAACCAAGCAAGTCAGTTCAAAACAGATTCTTATTTACAATGACGGCCTACCCCTGCCAAACCCGGATGACGCTGGGCCAATTGTGCTCCGTTCTATGGGACTCCCAATCACGGCCAATTGTGATACAGTCTGGAATTGAACCAGGGTCTGTAGTGACGCTTCCAGCACTGACATGCAGTACATTAGACCGCTGTGCCACTCGGGAGCGCCACATATTACAATGTATTGTACCATGTACCTCTCTCCAACGGGCCCTCAGTCGTTCCATGGCTTTGATCTATTCCACAGCTGGCACACCTGAATCACCTTGTTGACTAGTTGACTAGTTGACTAGGTGAATCTGGTGAGGTAGTTCAGGTCTACGACAACATGGTGAACCGTCTCAGGGTCACCGAGGAGGAGGGTTGAGAAGCACTGTCCACAATGGAAATGAGTCATTGACTTTTATTGTGTCATCCTATACAACTTGTTGAAATGTCTGGACTGTCTGTTGATGTCTTTTAATGATCCAATCAAATGTGTCCATCCAGGTGCGGCTGCCTGCCCTGCACATCGCTGCCCGGAAGGATGACACCAAGGCAGCTGCCCTGCTGCTACAGAATGACCACAACGCTGATGTTCAGAGCAAGGTACCCCGAAGAGAGAGGAGAGGAGAGGAGAGGAGGGAGGGAGGAGATGGAGGGGAGGGGAGGCGAGGAGAGGAGAGGAGAGGAGGGGAGAGGAGAGGAGGAGATGGAGGGGAGGGGAGGCGAGGAGAGGAGAGGAGAGAAGGGAGGGAAGAGATGGAGGGGAGGAAAGGAGGGAGTGGGAGGGAGGGAGGGAGGGAGGGAGAGGAGGGGGAGAGGGGAGGAAGAGGAAGATTACATTTCTGATGGACAGAACAAGGTGAGAGGGGGAGAGGTGTTGGGAGGGAAGCTGGGGGAGGAGGAGAGAGGAGGGGGGAGGATGGGGGATAGAGGGGGCGGAGGGTGGACGGGGGATAGAGGGGGCGGAGGGTGGATGGGGGATAGAGGGGGCGGAGGGTGGATGGGGGATAGAGGGGGCGGAGGGTGGATGGGGGATAGAGGGGGTGGAGGGTGGATGGGGGATAGAGGGGGCGGAGGGTGGATGGGGGATAGAGGGGGTGGAGGGAGGATGGGGGATAGAGGGGGTGGAGGATAAAAGAGGGTTGGTGACAGACCTGCATGTACAGTTTCTCTGTTTCAATACTGTGTCCTTAAAAGTGATTCTGGAGACGTATCTGTCATGTGACCTGTATGCAGATCATGACAGCATCCTGTGTGGGGGTTTTGGTGTGATGTCATCTGGTCTTATAATGCCGTTGCCTGCCCTGTTCCCTGTGTAACAACCAAACTACCTCCTCCTTTTCATCCTCCTCCTCCTCCTCCTCCTCCTCCTCCTCCTCCTCCTCCTCTCCTCTCCTCTCCTCTCCTCTCCTCTCCTCTCCTCTCCTCTCCTCTCTCTGCGGCGTTATCAGATGATGGTTAACAGAACTGCAGAGGTATACATGTTGATTCTACCCATTCCCTCCTCTCCTCCCCCTTCCTTCTTCACCTTCATCTGGCTCTGCTCTGTAGTTCCTATGTTGACATCAGACCTGTGTTAAATACTGCATGATGGACTCTGACATGCTCTTCACTACATCTAGCATCTAGTGTCTGTCTGTCTGTCTGTCTGCCTGCGTCTGTCTGTCTTTGCCTGCCTGTCTGTCTGTCTATCTGCCTGTCGGTCTATCTGTATGTGTATGTGTCTGTTGTCTGTCTGTCTGTCTGTCTGTCTGTCTGTCTGTCTGTCTGTCTGTCTGTCTGTCTGTCTGTCTGTGCCTGCCTGCCTGCTGCCTGCCTGCCTGCCTGCCTGCCTGCCTGCCTGCCTGCCTGCCTGCGTCTGTCTGTCTTTGCCTGCCTGTCTGTCTGTCTATCTGCCTGTCGGTCTATCTGTATGTGTCTGTTGTCTGTCTGTCTGTCTGTCTCTGTCTGTCTGTCTGTCTGTCTGTCTGTCTGTCTGTCTGTCTGTCTGTCTGTCTGTCTGTCTGTCTGTCTGTCTGTCTGTCTGTCTGTCTGTCTGTCTGTCTGTCTGCCTGTTGGATACGAGTGTTTGACTCTACCAGTAAACAGACTTGTTGTAACAGCCTCCTGGTCCTGAGCACGTCTGAATGTTTCAACTTTTTTCATTTGTTTTTAGGATTTTTAAAAAAAAACATTGTTTTACACCTTTAAAAGTGGGTTTCTTTGGTGTTGAAGTCTTTGTTTCCAAGAAAATAACATTTTCCCCCCTGAAACAGAGAGCCTTGGTTGTAGTTGTGTCTGTGCTTTGTGTATGTTACTGTGTTTTTAACGGCAGGAACTAAACACATAATAACATCACCTAGTTGATGAAACACAGCATGTGAACTCACCCACTAAATCTGACAGGGCACCATCGCCTTTCTGCAATACCTGTGTAGTTTGTCATAGGATGCCTCTCAAATGGCACCCTATTCCCTATATAGTGCACTGTGGGCCCTGGTTAAAAGTAGTGCACTACATAGGGAATAGGGTGCCATTTGGTCACATTGTCTGCCTTGCAGTACGGTTGGATATATTATAATATTATGATCATATTTATATATATTGTATTAGTATGGTTGGATATATTATAATATTATGATAATATTTATATATATTGTATTAGTATGGTTGGTTATATTATAATATTAGGATAATATTTATATATATTGTATTAGTATGGTAGGTTAACTATGTTTCTTAACCGCCCCATGTCTCCCAGAATGGGAAGGTAAGAGGATAATATCCACCACTAACTCTGTCATATAGCTGCTTTTATATCAATCTGTTTTTATATATATATTTCCATATATAATTGTCTGTATGTCCCGTCTGTCTAACAGAGCTCTGTAGTGGCTAGTCGCTTACTGTGCTGTTCTTTATGCTTTATTTTACTTCTATATTGTCACATTCTCTGTTATTTTTTTCTATTTGTTTCTACGTAGGATTAATGTAGTGTTATAGGCTTAATGTAGTGTTATAGACTTAATGTAGTGTTTTAAACTTCATGTAGTGTTATAGCCTTAATGTAGTGTTATAGACTTAATGTAGTGTTATAGGCTTAATGTAGTGTTATAGACTTAATGTAGTGTTATAGTTTAATGTAGGGTTATAGCCTTAATGTAGTGTTATAGGATTAATGTAGTGTTATAGACTTAATGTAGTGTCATAGTTTAATGTAGTGTTATAGCCTTAATGTAGTGTTATAGGTTTAATGTAGTGTCATAGGCTTAATGTAGTGTCATAGACTTAATGTAGTGTTATAGACGTAATGTAGTGTTATAGTCTTAATGTAGTGTTATTGGATTATTGTAGTGTTATAGGCTTAATGTAGTGTTATAAACTTCATGTAGTGTTATTGGCTTAATGTAGAATTATAAACTTCATGTAGTGTTATAGACTTCATGTGGTGTTATAGACTTAATGTAGTGTTATAGGTTTAATGTAGTGTTATAGTCTTAATGTAGTGTTATAGGTTTAATGTAGTGTTATAGTCTTAATGTAGTGTTATACACTTAATGTAGTGTTATAAACTTCATGTAGTGTTGTAGACTTAATGTAGTGTTATAGACTTAATGTAGTGTTATAGGTTTAATGTAGTGTTATAGTCTTAATGTAGTGTTATACACTTAATGTAGTGTTATAGGCTTAATGTAGTGTTATAAACTTCATGTAGTGTTATAGGCTTAATGTAGTGTTATAAACTTCATGTAGTGTTATAGACTTAATGTAGTGTTATAGGCTTAATGTAGTGTTATAGTCTTAATGTAGTGTTATAAACTTAATGTAGTGTTATAGTCTTAATGTAGTGTTATAGTCTTAATGTAGTGTTATAGTCTTAATGTAGTGTTATAAACTTAATGTAGTGTTATAGTCTTAATGTAGTGTTATAAACTTCATGTAGTGTTATAGTTTAATGTAGTGTTATAGGCTTAATGTAGTGTTATAGACTTAATGTAGTGTTATAAACTTCATGTAGTGTTATAGGCTTAATGTAGTGTTATAAACTTCATGTAGTGTTATAGGCTTAATGTAGTGTTATAAACTTAATGTAGTGTTATAGTCTTAATGTAGTGGTATAGTCTTAATGTAGTGTTATAGACTTAATGTAGTGTTATAGGCTTAATGTAGTGTTATAGTCTTAATGTAGTGTTATAGTCTTAATGTAGTGTTATAGACTTAATGTAGTGTTATAAACGTCATGTAGTGTTGGCTCTCTTTTCTGTTCAGACAATGATAGATTATTTGTTTATTTTTCAGTCGCATGATTAGTGTCTACAAATCTGCTGCCCAAGTGGCACCCTATTCCCTATATGGTGCATTGCTTTAGATCAGAACCCTATGGCACCCTATTCCCTATATAGTGCACTACTATATAGGGCCCACAGAGTGTAGTCTGTACTGTATCATGTACTGACCAGGGGCCACATGTTGTAGTCTGTACTGTATCATGTACTGACCAGGGGCCACAGAGTGTAGTCTGTACTGTGTCATGTACTGACCAGGGGCCACCAGGCGTAGTCTGTACTGTATCATGTACTGACCAGGGGCCACAGAGTGTAGTCTGTACTGTATCATGTACTGACCAGGGGCCACCAGGCGTAGTCTGTACTGTATCATGTACTGACCAGGGGCCACAGAGTGTAGTCTGTACTGTATCATGTACTGACCAGGGGCCACAGAGTGTAGTCTGTACTGTATCATGTACTGACCAGGGGCCACCAGGCGTAGTCTGTACTGTATCATGTACTGACCAGGGGCCACCAGGCGTAGTCTGTACTGTATCATGTACTGACCAGGGGCCACCAGGCGTAGTCTGTACTGTACTGATTCATTAGCTTTCTCTTTCCTCTCTTTTCTTGATTTTATTTCCTCATCGCTCTTTTTCTCCGGTAGTGGTGCATCATGGGAATGCTGCATGAACTAAGAGTCTGTCTTTCTTCTGTTGGATCTGCAGTTGAACTGAATCTCATCTGTCTTTCTATTCTCCTTTTCGTCTCTCTCTCTCTCTCTCTCTCTCTCTCTCTCTCTCTCTCTCTCTCTCTCTCTCTCTCTCCTCTCCCTTCCTCCTCTCTCCTCCTCTCT
>NW_021822972.1:53719-76687 GCF_901001165.1 Salmo trutta
TGCTGGAAGCGTCACTACAGACCCTGTTCCAATTCCAGACTGTATCACAATTGGCCGTGGATTGGCAGTCCCCATAGAACGGAGCCCACAATTGGTCCCAGCGTCATCCGGGTTGGCAGAGGGTAGGCCCGTCAATTGTGTGAAATAAGAATCTGTTTGAACTGAACTTGCCTTGGGTTTAAATCAAGGTTAAAGGTGTTAATAATACTATATTACCTTTGCCCTTGGTGTAATGGTTCCAGGAGGAGAAGAGACCAACTGGTTATTGACACCTCGCCCCTTGCACGCAGCTATGGCCAGGGGGGTTGAACCCATCCACATGGAGGAGGAGAAGGGGGAGAGGGGGGAGAGAGAGGGGAGAGAGGGGAGGAGAGGGGGAAAGAGTCAAACAGACAGAAACACAAAGATATCCAAATTCACAAATCTTGAGACAAACACCTACCTACACACACACACACACACCTACCTCAGTAGCAGTGCTCTGGTTCCCTCCATTCTCCAGCAGGTATCTGACCACCTCCAGGTGATTCTCCTGGGCTGCCATGTAGAGAGGAGTGAAGCCATTCTGGAGGACACACACACACACATTCAAACCGACACACACACCACACACACACACACACACACACACACACACACACACACACACACACACACACACACGGTTACTGAGAATGTATGTTACCGGTTCCATTAGCAGGTCATTTAGCAGACATTGATCCAAAGAGAATTACAGTCAGTGTTCAAAGATACACTTTAATGTGCAAATGGAGACTGGTAGTATTATACAGTGGAGACTGGTGGTATTATACAGTGGAGACTGGTGGTATTATACAGTGGAGACTGGTGGTATTATACAGTGGAGACTGGTAGTATTATACAGTGGAGACTGGTGGTATTATACAGTGGAGACTGGTGGTATTATACAGTGGAGACTGGTGGTATTATACAGTGGAGACTGGTGGTATTATACAGTGGAGACTGGTAGTATTATACAGTGGAGACTGGTAGTATTATACAGTGGAGACTGGTAGTATTATACAGTGGAGACTGGTAGTATTATACAGTGGAGACTGGTGGTATTATACAGTGGAGACTGGTAGTATTATACAGTGGAGACTGGTGGTATTATACAGTGGAGACTGGCAGTATTATACAGTGTCTATGCCACTATCCCACATTGCACTGGGGTCACAGCCTATATGAGCATCATGAAGTCTATCTGTCTGACCTGTGATTGGGCGTTGATGTCGGCTCCTCTCTTCAGCAGCAGTCTAGCTACCTCCTTCTGTCCGGCCAGTGAGGCGATGTGGAGGGCTGTGTTCCCTTTCTGCAGGGAGAGGAGCATTAGGATAGGATGGTTCAGTGTGTGTGTGTGTGTGTGTGTGTGTGTGTGTGTGTAGGTGTGAACAGCGAAGCCTCTATGTTAACCCCTTTACCAGTCACCTGTTTAAAGGACAGACAGCAGCCCAGCTGTCTATCAACTCCAGGTTAATATCTTAGGTGGCACTCTGTTGTCTCCTCTGATAACTCCTCAGTAACATATCAGATAACTCCTTAATAACATGTCAGATAACTCCTCAATAACATGTCAGATAACACCTTAATAACATGTCAGATAACTCCTCAATAACATGTCAGATAACATGTCAGATAACTCCTCAATAACATGTCAGATAACTCCTCAATAACATGTCAGATAACTCCTCAGTAACATGTCAGGTAACTCCTCAATAACATGTCAGACAACACCTCAATAACATTTCAGATAACTCCTCAGTAACATGTCAGATAACTCCTCAATAATATGTCAGATAACTCCTCAATAACATGTCAGATAACTCATCAGTAACATGTCAGATAACTCCTCAGTAACGTGTCAGATGACTCCTCAATAACATGTCAGATGACTTCTCAATGACATGTCAGATAACTCCTCAATGACATGTCAGATAACTCCGCAATAACATGTCAAATAACATTTCAGATAACCCCTCAATAACATGTCAGATGACTCCTCAATAACATGTCAGATAACTCCTCAGTAACATGTCAGATAACTTATCAGTAACATGTCAGATAACTCCTTAATAACATGTCAGATCACTAGAAGTGTCAGTAAAGATCTGGCTGCTAATTTAATGAGGGGTGAGAGATGTGCAAATCAGAGGCGTGGATTAATTAAATAATAATAATAAGCCTATATACCATTTAGCAGACGTTTTGCATCCAAAGTGACTTACAGTAGTTTGTGCACACATTTCCGTTCAGATGGCCCCAGTGGGGATCGAATTGAGTGCAGGGTAAGGAGTGAGGGGGTTGAGAGACGAGAGGGCGAGGGGGTAAGGAGGGCGAGAGGCGAAGGGTGGTGAGAGATTCCCTGGAGGTTGTTTACGGTAGTTGGCGGCTAAAGAGTGTGCCCCGTCACCTGAGAACCCCACTGGATCAGGTAACACACACCCTGCCAGGGGGACCGGTATTCTGGTCTGACACTGTTATACTGTACCTCTCTCTCTCTCTCTCTCTCTCTCTCTTTCTCTCTCTCTCTCTCTCTCTCTCTCTCTCTCTCTCTCTCTACCTCTCTCTCTCTCTCTCTCTCTCTCTCTCTCTCTCTCTCTCTACCTCTCTCTCTACCTCTCTCTCTCTCTCTCGACACCCAGAAGGAGTGGGATTCCTAGCAGTGATTTAGACTTTAGAGACACTGATATTCTGCTTTCATCCTCTCTCTCCCTCCATACCTCCCTCTTCTTAGTACTAGAGAGTATAAATGGCCTCGCTCCACCGTT
The DNA here is from genome assembly GCF_901001165.1 of Salmo trutta. Lineage (NCBI taxonomy): Eukaryota > Metazoa > Chordata > Actinopteri > Salmoniformes > Salmonidae > Salmo > Salmo trutta. Next base: position 56,506 of record NW_021822972.1, read on the forward strand.
CTCTATCTCTCTCCCCATTTCAATTCAATTTAAGGGCTTTATTGGCATGGGAAACATATGTTTACGTCGCCAAAGCAGATGGAATAGACAATAAACAAAAGTGAAATAAACAAGGGAAACATCAGTAAACATTACACTCACAAAAGTTTTCAAATAATATATAGACATTTCAAATGTTATTTACATTTACATTTTAGTCGTTTAGCAGACGCTCTTATCCAGAGCGACTTACAGTAGTGAATGCATACATTTCATACATTTTTATTATTATTTTTTGTAAAAAAATGTTCGTACTAGTCCCCCGTGGGAATCGAACCCACAACCCTGGCGTTGCAAACACCAGGCTCTACCAACTGAGCCACACGGGACTACATTGATTATTGATTATGTACAGTGTTGTAACACTGTGCAAGTAGTTGAAATATGAAAGGGAAGATAAATAAATAGATAAATACAGGCTGTTTTTAGAATGTTGTTTGTGTTCCACTGGTTGCCCTTTTCTCATGGCAACGGGACACATCTTGCTGCTGTGACTGCTCACTGCGGTATTATTGTCTAACAAACAGCATATGGGGGTTTATCAATGTTTGAATTGTTTTCAAATTCCTCGCTCGCTCCGCACCTCTCTTTCCCCCCTCTCTCTATCTACCTCTCTCTCTTCCTCTCCCACCTCTCTCTATCCATCTCTCCCCCCCCACCTCTCTCTCTCCCCCCCCCTCTCCCCCACATCTCTCTCTCCCCCCTCTCTATCCACCTCTCTCTTCCTCTCCACCCTCTCTATGCACCTCTCTTTCTTCCTCTCCCATCCCCCCACCTTTCTCTATCCCACCTCTCCCCCCCACCTCTCTCTCTCTCCCCCCCAGCTCGCTCTCTCTCCCCCCACCTCTCTCTCCCCCCTTCTCTCCCCCCCACATCTCTCTCTCCCCCCTCTCTATCCAACTCTCTCTTCCTCTCCCCCATCTTTATCCACCTCTCTCTCTTCCTCTCCCACCCCCCCACCTTTCTCTATCCAACTCTCCCCCCACCTCTCTCTCTCTCCCCCCACCTCTCTCTCTCTCTCCCCCCACCTCTCTCCCCCCCACATCTCTCTCTCCCCCCTCTCTATCCACCTCTCTCTTCCTCTCCCCCCTCTTTATCCACCTCTCTCTCTTCCTCTCCCACCCCCCAACCTTTCTCTATCCACCTCTCCCCCCCACCTCTCTCTCTCCCCCCCACCTCTCTCTCTCCCCCCACCTCTCTCTCTATCCCCCACCTCTCTCTCTCCCCCCTCTCCCCCCCCACATCTCTCTTTCCCCCCTCTCTCTATCCACCTCTCTCTCTTGCTCTCCCCCCTCTCTCTATCCACCTCTCCCCCCCTCAGTATAATCTAAAGGTCTCAGAACCTTTAGCAGCAGCATCAACAGCTGAATTTCTGTCTTAACAGATCTGGGACCAGGCTAATTAACTACTAACTACATTAACTACAATACAAACTGAATGTATAAAGGCTGGGGTCAATTCAAACTAAATGTATAAAGGCTGGGGTCAATTCAAACTAAATGTATAAAGGTTGGAGTCAATTCAAACTGAATGTATAAAGGTTGGGGTCAATTCAAACTGAATGTATAAAGGTTGGGGTCAATTCAAACTGAATGTATAAAGGTTGGAGTCAATTCAAACTAAATGTATAAAGGCTGGGGTCAATTCAAACTAAATGTATAAAGGTTGGGGTCAATTCAAACTAAATGTATAAAGGCTGGGGTCAATTCAAACTAAATGTATAAAGGCTGGGGTCAATTCAAACTAAATGTATAAAGGTTGGGGTCAATTCAAACTGAATGTATAAAGGTTGGGGTCAATTCAAACTGAATGTATAAAGGCTGGGGTCAATACTACTAAATGTTTAAAGGTTGGGGTCAATTCAAACTAAATGTATAAAGGTTGGGGTCAATTCAAACTGAATGTATAAAGGCTGGGGTCAATTCAAACTAAATGTATAAAGGTTGGGGTCAATTCAAACTGAATGTATAAAGGTTGGAGTCAATTCAAACTGAATGTATAAAGGTTGGGGTCAATTCAAACTGAATGTATAAAGGTTGGAGTCAATTCAAACTGAATGTATAAAGGCTGGGGTCAATTCAAACTAAATGTATAAAGGTTGGGGTCAATTCAAACTAAATGTATAAAGGTTGGGGTCAATTCAAACTGAATGTATAAAGGTTGGGGTCAATTCAAACTGAATGTATAAAGGCTGGGGTCAATTCAAACTAAATGTATAAAGGCTGGGGTCAATTCAAACTGAATGTATAAAGGTTGGGGTCAATACTACTAAATGTATAAAGGTTGGGGTCAATACTACTAAATGTATAAAGGTTGGGGTCAATTCAAACTAAATGTATAAAGGTTGGGGTCAATTCAAACTAAATGTATAAAGGTTGGGGTCAATTCAAACTAAATGTATAAAGGTTGGGGTCAATTCAAACTAAATGTATAAAGGTTGGGGTCAATTCAAACTGAATGTATAAAGGTTGGGGTCAATTCAAACTGAATGTATAAAGGCTGGGGTCAATTCAAACTAAATGTATAAAGGCTGGGGTCAATTCAAACTGAATGTATAAAGGTTGGGGTCAATACTACTAAATGTATAAAGGCTGGGGTCAATACTACTAAATGTTTAAAGGTTGGGGTCAATACTACTAAATGTATAAAGGCTGGGGTCAATTCAAACTAAATGTATAAAGGCTGGGGTCAATTCAAACTGAATGTATAAAGGTTGGGGTCAATTCAAACTAAATGTATAAAGGTTGGGGTCAATTCAAACTGAATGTATAAAGGTTGGGGTCAATTCAAACTGAATGTATAAAGGTTGGGGTCAATTCAAACTGAATGTATAAAGGTTGGGGTCAATTCAAACTGAATGTATAAAGGTTGGGGTCAATTCAAACTAAATGTATAAAGGTTGGGGTCAATTCAAACTAAATGTATAAAGGTTGGGGTCAATTCAAAATAAATGTTTAAAGGTTGGGGTCAATTCAAACTGAATGTATAAAGGTTGGGGTCAATTCAAACTGAATGTATAAAGGCTGGGGTCAATTCAAACTGAATGTATAAAGGTTAGGGTCAATTCAAACTGAATGTATAAAGGTTGGGGTCAATTCAAACTGAATGTATAAAGGCTGGGGTCAATTCAAACTAAATGTATAAAGGTTGGGGTCAATTCAAACTGAATGTATAAAGGCTGGGGTCAATTCAAACTGAATGTATAAAGGTTGGGGTCAATTCAAACTAAATGTATAAAGGTTGGGGTCAATTCAAACTAAATGTATAAAGGTTGGGGTCAATTCAAACTGAATGTTTAAAGGTTGGGGTCAATTCAAACTGAATGTATAAAGGTTGGGGTCAATTCAAACTAAATGTATAAAGGTCGGGGTCAATTCAAACTAAATGTATAAAGGTTGGGGTCAATTCAAACTGAATGTATAAAGGTTGGGGTCAATTCAAACTGAATGTATAAAGGTTGGGGTCAATTCAAACTGAATGTATAAAGGCTGGGGTCAATTCAAACTGAATGTATAAAGGCTGGGGTCAATTCAAACTAAATGTATAAAGGTTGGGGTCAATTCAAACTAAATGTTTAAAGGTTGGGGTCAATACTACTAAATGTATAAAGGTTGGGGTCAATACTACTAAATGTATAAAGGTTGGGGTCAATACTACTAAATGTATAAAGGTTGGGGTCAATACTACTAAATGTATAAAGGTTGGGGTCAATACTACTAAATGTATAAAGGTTGGGGTCAATTCAAACTGAATGTATAAAGGTTGGGGTCAATTCAAACTAAATGTTTAAAGGTTGGGGTCAATTCAAACTGAATGTATAAAGGTTGGGGTCAATTCAAACTAAATGTTTAAAGGTTGGGGTCAATTCAAACTAAATGTTTAAAGGTTGGGGTCAATTCAAACTAAATGTATAAAGGTTGGGGTCAATTCAAACTAAATGTTTAAAGGTTGGGGTCAATTCAAACTAAATGTTTAAAGGCTGGGGTCAATTCAAACTAAATGTATAAAGGTTGGGGTCAATTCAAACTAAATGTATATAGGTTGGGGTCAATACTACTAAATGTATAAAGGTTGGGGTCAATACTACTAAATGTATAAAGGTTGGGGTCAATACTACTAAATGTTTAAAGGTTGGGGTCAATACTACTAAATGTATAAAGGTTGGGGTCAATACTACTAAATGTTTAAAGGTTGGGGTCAATACTACTAAATGTATAAAGGTTGGGGTCAATTCAAACTGAATGTATAAAGGTTGGGGTCAATACTACTAAATGTATAAAGGTTGGGGTCAATACTACTAAATGTATAAAAGTTGGGGTCAATTCAAACTGAATGTTTAAAGGTTGGGGTCAATTCAAACTAAATGTTTAAAGGTTGGGGTCAATTCAAACTGAATGTATAAAGGTTGGGGTCAATTCAAACTAAATGTTTAAAGGCTGGGGTCAATTCAAACTAAATGTATAAAGGTTGGGGTCAATTCAAACTGAATGTATAAAGGCTGGGGTCAATTCAAACTGAATGTATAAAGGCTGGGGTCAATTCAAACTGAATGTATAAAGGCTGGGGTCAATTCAAACTAAATGTATAAAGGCTGGGGTCAATTCAAACTAAATGTATAAAGGTTGGGGTCAATTCAAACTAAATGTATAAAGGTTGGGGTCAATACTACTAAATGTATAAAGGTTGGGGTCAATTCAAACTAAATGTATAAAGGCTGGGGTCAATTCAAACTAAATGTATAAAGGTTGGGGTCAATACTACTAAATGTATAAGGCTGGGGTCAATACTACTAAATGTATAAAGGTTGGGGTCAATTCAAACTAAATGTATAAAGGTTGGGGTCAATTCAAACTGAATGTATAAAGGTTGGGGTCAATTCAAACTAAATGTATAAAGGCTGGGGTCAATTCAAACTAAATGTATAAAGGTTGGGGTCAATACTACTAAATGTATAAAGGCTGGGGTCAATTCAAACTGAATGTATAAAGGTCGGGGTCAATACTACTAAATGTATAAAGGCTGGGGTCAATTCAAACTAAATGTATAAAGGCTGGGGTCAATACTACTAAATGTATAAAGGTTGGGGTCAATTCAAACTAAATGTATAAAGGCTGGGGTCAATACTACTAAATGTATAAAGGCTGGGGTCAATACTACTAAATGTATAAAGGTTGGGGTCAATTCAAACTGAATGTATAAAGGTTGGGGTCAATTCAAACTGAATGTATAAAGGTTGGGGTCAATTCAAACTAAATGTATAAAGGTTGGGGTCAATTCAAACTGAATGTATAAAGGCTGGGGTCAATTCAAACTGAATGTATAAAGGTTGGGGTCAATTCAAACTGAATGTATAAAGGCTGGGGTCAATTCAAACTGAATGTATAAAGGCTGGGGTCAATTCAAACTGAATGTATAAAGGTTGGGGTCATTCAAACTGAATGTATAAAGGTTGGGGTCAATTCAAACTGAATGTATAAAGGCTGGGGTCAATTCAAACTAAAAGTATAAAGGCTGGGGTCAATTCAAACTGAATGTATAAAGGCTGGGGTCAATTCAAACTAAATGTATAAAGGCTCGGGTCAATTCAAACTGAATGTATAAAGGCTGGGGTCAATTCAAACTAAATGTATAAAGGTTGGGGTCAATTCAAACTAAATGTATAAAGGCTGGGGTCAATTCAAACTAAATGTATAAGGTTGGGGTCAATTCAAACTAAATGTATAAAGGTTGGGGTCAATTCAAACTAAATGTATAAAGGTCGGGGTCAATTCAAACTAAATGTATAAAGGTTGGGGTCAATTCAAACTGAATGTATAAAGGTTGGGGTCAATTCAAACTGAATGTATAAGGTTGGGGTCAATTCAAACTGAATGTATAAAGGTTGGGGTCAATTCAAACTGAATGTATAAAGGTTGGGGTCAATTCAAACTGAATGTATAAAGGTTGGGGTCAATTCAAACTGAATGTATAAAGGTTGGGGTCAATTCAAACTGAATGTATAAAGGTTGGGGTCAATTCAAACTGAATGTATAAAGGCTGGGGTCAATACTACTAAATGTATAAAGGTTGGGGTCAATACTTCTAAATGTATAAAGGTTGGGGTCAATACTACTAAATGTATAAAGGTTGGGGTCAATACTACTAAATGTATAAAGGTTGGGGTCAATACTACTAAATGTTTAAAGGTTGGGGTCAATACTACTAAATGTATAAAGGTTGGGGTCAATACTACTAAATGTATAAAGGTTGGGGTCAATACTACTAAATGTATAAAGGTTGGGGTCAATACTACTAAATGTATAAGGTTGGGGTCAATACTACTAAATGTTTAAAGGTTGGGGTCAATACTACTAAATGTATAAAAGTTGGGGTCAATACTACTAAATGTATAAAGGTTGGGGTCAATACTACTAAATGTATAAAAGTTGGGGTCAATTCAAACTGAATGTTTAAAGGTTGGGGTCAATTCAAACTAAATGTTTAAAGGTTGGGGTCAATTCAAACTGAATGTATAAAGGTTGGGGTCAATTCAAACTAAATGTTTAAAGGTTGGGGTCAATTCAAACTGAATGTATAAAGGTTGGGGTCAATTCAAACTAAATGTTTAAAGGTTGGGGTCAATTCAAACTAAATGTTTAAAGGTTGGGGTCAATTCAAACTAAATGTATAAAGGTTGGGGTCAATTCAAACTAACTGTTTAAAGGTTTGGGTCAATTCAAACTAAATGTTTAAAGGCTGGGGTCAATTCAAACTAAATGTATAAAGGTTGGGGTCAATTCAAACTAAATGTATAAAGGTTGGGGTCAATTCAAACTAAATGTTTAAAGGTTGGGGTCAATTCAAACTAAATGTATATAGGTTGGGGTCAATACTACTAAATGTATAAAGGTTGGGGTCAATACTACTAAATGTATAAAGGTTGGGGTCAATACTACTAAATGTATAAAAGTTGGGGTCAATTCAAACTGAATGTTTAAAGGTTGGGGTCAATTCAAACTAAATGTTTAAAGGTTGGGGTCAATTCAAACTGAATGTATAAAGGTTGGGGTCAATTCAAACTAAATGTTTAAAGGCTGGGGTCAATTCAAACTGAATGTATAAAGGTTGCGGTCAATTCAAACTGAATGTATAAAGGCTGGGGTCAATTCAAACTGAATGTATAAAGGCTGGGGTCAATTCAAACTGAATGTATAAAGGCTGGGGTCAATTCAAACTAAATGTATAAAGGTTGGGGTCAATACTACTAAATGTATAAAGGTTGGGGTCAATTCAAACTAAATGTATAAAGGCTGGGGTCAATTCAAACTAAATGTATAAAGGTTGGGGTCAATACTACTAAATGTATAAAGGCTGGGGTCAATACTACTAAATGTATAAAGGTTGGGGTCAATTCAAACTAAATGTATAAAGGTTGGGGTCAATTCAAACTGAATGTATAAAGGCTGGGGTCAATTCAAACTGAATGTATAAAGGCTGGGGTCAATTCAAACTGAATGTATAAAGGTTGGGGTCAATTCAAACTGAATGTATAAAGGCTGGGGTCAATTCAAACTGAATGTATAAAGGTTGGGGTCAATTCAAACTGAATGTATAAAGGTTGGGGTCAATTCAAACTGAATGTATAAAGGTTGGAGTCAATTCAAACTAAATGTATAAAGGCTGGGGTCAATACTACTAAATGTATAAAGGTTGGGGTCAATTCAAACTGAATGTATAAAGGTTGGGGTCAATTCAAACTGAATGTTTAAAGGTTGGGGTCAATACTACTAAATGTATAAAGGTTGGGGTCAATTCAAACTAAATGTATAAAGGTTGGGGTCAATTCAAACTGAATGTATAAAGGTTGGAGTCAATTCAAACTAAATGTTTAAAGGCTGGGGTCAATACTACTAAATGTATAAAGGTTGGGGTCAATTCAAACTGAATGTATAAAGGCTGGGGTCAATTCAAACTGAATGTATAAAGGCTGGGGTCAATTCAAACTGAATGTATAAAGGTTGGGGTCAATTCAAACTGAATGTATAAAGTCTGGGGTCAATTCAAACTGAATGTATAAAGGTTGGGGTCAATTCAAACTGAATGTATAAAGGTTGGAGTCAATTCAAACTAAATGTATAAAGGCTGGGGTCAATACTACTAAATGTATAAAGGTTGGGGTCAATTCAAACTGAATGTATAAAGGTTGGGGTCAATACTACTAAATGTATAAAGGTTGGGGTCAATTCAAACTGAATGTATAAAGGCTGGGGTCAATTCAAACTGAATGTATAAAGGCTGGGGTCAATTCAAACTGAATGTATAAAGGTTGGGGTCAATACTACTAAATGTATAAAGGTTGGGGTCAATTCAAACTGAATGTATAAAGGTTGGGGTCAATTCAAACTGAATGTTTAAAGGCTGGGGTCAATTCAAACTGAATGTATAAAGGTTGGGGTCAATTCAAACTGAATGTATAAAGGCTGGGGTCAATTCAAACTAAATGTTTAAAGGCTGGGGTCAATTCAAACTGAATGTATAAAGGTTGGGGTCAATTCAAACTGAATGTATAAAGGCTGGGGTCAATTCAAACTACTACTGATGTATATAGGTTGGAATCAAGCACTGAGCAAATTTCAGGTCTGCTGAGTGCAAACTTGAACGTTGTGAAAATTCCATGCAACATCCGGCACACTTTTACTGTGAACACTGAGGCTGTAACTGAGGCTGTACCCGCTTTGAGTTACAGTTTTACTGTGAACACTGAGGCTGTAACTGAGGCTGTACCTGCTTTGAGTTACAGTTTTACTGTCAACACTGAGTCTGTAACTGAGCCCGTAACTGAGGCTGTAACTGAGGCTGTACCCGATTAAAGTTACAGTTTTACTGTGAACACTGAGGCTGTAACTGAGGCTGTAACTGAGGCTGTAACTGAGGATGTAACTGAGGCTGTAACTGAGGCTGTAACTGAGGCTGTAACTGAGGCTGTACCCGCTTTAAGTTACAGTTTTACTGTGAACACTGAGACTGTAACTGAGGCTGTAACTGAGGCTGTAACTGAGGCTGTACCCGCTTTAAGTTACAGTTTTACTGTGAACACTGAGGCTGTAACTGAGGCTGTAACTGAGGCTGTAACTGAGGCTGTAACTGAGACTGTAACTGAGGCTGTACCCGCTTTAAGTTACAGTTTTACTGTGAACACTGAGGCTGTAACTGAGGCTGTAACTGAGGCTGTAACTGAGGCTGTAACTGAGGCTGTAACTGAGGCTGTACCTGAGGCTGTAACTGAGGCTGTAACTGAGCCTGTAACTGAGGCCGTAACTGAGGCCGTAACTGAGGCCGTAACTGAGGCCGTAACTGAGCCTGTAACTGAGGCTGTAACTGAGGCTGTACCTGCTTTGAGTTACAGTTTTACTGTCAACACTGAGGCTGTAACTGAGGCTGTAACTGAGGCTGTACCCGATTAAAGTTACAGTTTTACTGTGAACACTGAGGCTGTAACTGAGGCTGTAATTGAGGCTGTAACTGAGGCTGTAACTGAGGCTGTACCCGCTTTAAGTTACAGTTTTACTGTGAACACTGAGGCTGTAACTGAGGCTGTACCTGCTTTGAGTTACAGTTTTACTGTCAACACTGAGTCTGTAACTGAGCCCGTAACTGAGGCTGTAACTGAGGCTGTACCCGATTAAAGTTACAGTTTTACTGTGAACACTGAGGCTGTAACTGAGGCTGTAACTGAGGCTGTAACTGAGGCTGTAACTGAGGATGTAACTGAGGCTGTAACTGAGGCTGTAACTGAGGCTGTAACTGAGGCTGTACCCGCTTTAAGTTACAGTTTTACTGTGAACACTGAGGCTGTAACTGAGGCTGTACCCGCTTTAAGTTACAGTTATAACAGTGGCCAAGTAGACTACTGTGGCTATGTGATCACAACCAGAGTGGCCTACCATCAATAACAATGGAGAAAATGCATCCCGTAACATTTTAACATGGAAACAGCTGTTCTATCATTCGAACTACAGTAGCAGCCAATGTGTGGTGTTTAATATAGGCCTACATTCCATGAGACTTTTGAAAGAAACATGCATGGCTTGGCATTAACCTGTTTATCCACTTGTCCTTCAGACAAGGAGGTGACTGAAAATGCCGTTGGTGTTGTTTGATGCAAGAAACCACTTTACAAAATAAAATGAATCATTATCCCCATACCATTATTACAAAGAATCAGACAAATTATTCTACCCTCTGCCTATTGGCTCCTTGGCTTATTCAAGCCTGTCTCAAAATACAACACTGCCCCTTTAAGACAAAAAAAAAGCTCTTTACCAGACTTAAGTCTGGTAAAGACTTTACCGGCCTATTAGCTGCCACCGATCGTTGTTTCTGTGTCGTTTAGTTTTGTCTGTCTGTTCCGCACCTGTTTTGTGTCTGTCATTAGTGGGGACTTATTTAATGTGTGTTTTCAGTTGGGATTTTGTGCGGGATTGTTGATTGTCCACGTTGTGTTTTCCGACAGTTTTGTCTAAGGATTTACCGGGCTGCGCTCCTTGCTTTTGTGCCGTGATATATATATTTTGTGTTTATGGGAAAGTGTTTCTCCCAGGCGAACTTTGTATAGCGCCCTGTGTTTTTTCGGCGTTTGTGTGTGTCGGTTTATTAAAAGACACTCACCTCCAGCACCTCTGTCTCCTGCATCTGATTCCGCCTCTACGCCAGTCCAAATCAGACGTGACAAGATGTCTAGAAATGTACACGTTTTGTGCTCTTGTAGGAAGCAACAACTCCCCCATTGCTGACTACAAATGATCTATAACTGGACTAATGACTCACTAACTAGTGGAGGATATGAACAAATGTTCACACACGTGGCTGCATGCAGCTCTCACTTTGATCTCAAAACAAGCACATCTACTCATGGCAGCTCATGCTGTAAACACAGTCCAGTTCAAAGTGAATGGCACAGATCCATATATGGCAATGGTCTATTTGCATATAGGCCTACTGCAGCTCTGATTGGTTATAGCACACCGGTCTGTGTAGAGTATGGACATGAGTTGTACCTGTCGACGGCAATAGAATCCTACTCCGTGTTCGGCCTATAACAAAATCTCTTGCATAGTTTAGTTTTGCATACCATAGTTTTTTTTCTTTCTGGGACGTTTCATTGAAAGTGGCTAATATTGCCTTGATTCGATGACAATTCCCACAGTAAAGGGAAACGTTGATAGTGTTAACTAACAGGGAAAACTCCAAAAAGTTAGTTGAAATGTAATACTCGTGCTTCTCTGCGCAGGCTGATATTTATTCTGCGTGGCGGTCCCGAGGGAGCTTAGAGGGATCATTGGTTGGGGTCAATTTAAACATTTTTTTTTTTTATCCCCCAAAAATTACAAATAAATATCATAAATATCATTCAGGTTATTGAGAAGTCATTTGAAAACAGATTTGTTTCAATTATTCAATAGGAATTTTGGTTTACTTCCTGTTTACTTCCTGACATGTATGGTAGCTAGCTACAGGACATGTATGGTAGCTAGCTACAGTAGCTACAGTACCTTAGTAGCAGAATCGACGGCGGAGCCTCTCTCCAGTAGTTCTTCCACCAGGTCCTCATGGCCCTCCTTAGCTGCCAGGTGCAGCGCATTCAGACCATTCTGGAACAGAGAAACACAGGTCTCAGGTCAGCTTATTAAACATAATAACTAAGACATTCAGACCATTCTGGAACAGAGAAACACAGGTCTCAGGTCAGCTTATTAAACATAATAACTAAGACATTCAGACCATTCTGGAACAGAGAGAGAGAGACAGGCCTGGAGTCAGTTTATGAATATAACAACTAAGGCATTCAGACCGTTCTATAACAGAGAAGCACAGGTCTCAGGTCAGTGATATAAACATAAGAACTAATGCCAAAATGTCACCTTCTTCCCTCTGTTAGTGCATTACTTTTGACCAGGGCCCATAGGGTTCCATATGGGACACAACCTGAGTCAGTTGGATGGTAACACGAGAACCAAGACATTCAGCCCGTTCTACAACAAACAAACACAGGTCATTTCTACATATTTTATGTTATTGTTTTAGTGGGGTTTTTTTTGCGCTTGAAGACCATTGAAAAAAAGAGGAAGTGGTCACGCCAGGATGTCCTTACACCGGATGTCAACAAGTCATATTTATATATATACTGCTTTGCTTTATCTTGGCCAGGTCGCAATTGTAAATGAGAACTTGTTCTCAACTTGCCTACCTGGTTAAATAAAGGTGAAATAAATAAATAAATAAAAAATATTGAATCAGTGGACTGTTGTCTATCCCATCCAACCAGAGGAAACAATGTAGACGCCCTTCTCATCTCAGCTCGTGTATCGGACTGTTACCTAGCAACGGTACGTCTTAAAATATGTCCGACATACAACATAAACAGTCCAAAATAGAACAGTGTAGGGTTTTAAATAAGTACCAACACTCAAACCACACGGAGAAATCAGTTGTAAACGTAACAGGTGAGCGATTCAGCCCGCTAAACAGAAAAGGAAACATTCTCTGGTCAGTTTAGATTCAACAGCTAATATGTTCATTAGTAACACAAGGGAAATGGCTAATTTGAGATCAGTATTTCTAACACATCAGGCATTCAGACAGACCAATGAGACAACAGGAAACACAGATCTGAGTTCAGTTATAAACATAAGAATCAAAGCATTCGGATTAATGTTCAGAGGGAACACAGAGCAGGTCATGAAATTAGATAGAGCATCAATACTGGTCTTCCGAGTGGCGCAGCGGTCTAAGGCGCTGCATCTCAGTGCTAGAGACGTCACTACATCTATTAAACTTGAAATTAACCAAATTTAAAATATTATTTTTTTAAACAAATTCTTTAATTACAATGACGGCCTACAGAGGAAGGGACAAGGGACGACGCTGGGCCAATTGTGCGCCAAACTATGGGACTCCCAATCACGGCCGGATGTGTTACAGCCTGGAATCGAACCAGGGACTGTAGTGAAACCTCTTGCATAGGCTTATTATTCAGTTTTGGTTTAAATCTCTACGTCGTCACATTTAGCCAATTCAACCTAACAGCTGTTTTGCTGCAGCGTGAGTCTTTGTAGTAATACGGCACAGATCCTGGATCAGTTGTAAACTCTGCAGGTTTTTAACAGGGTGCTGTTTGGAATATACACATGATGTCAACACGGCTCAGGTAGCTACAGTAGCTACATCCACTGATAACTGAAGACTAGGATAATATACAGCCGTTGTAAAGGATAACACACACACACACACACACACACACACACACACACACACACACACACACACACACACACACACACACACACACACACACACAATCACCTCGTCCTCGTCTTCCTCCATCCTGTCGTGTGTAGCCAGAGGAGCGAGAGGAATCCCAGCCCTCTCCTCCTCCTTCTCCTCCTCCTACACCAGACTATCCCTCCTTCTCCTCCTCCTACACCTGACTATCCCTCCTTCTCCTCCTCCTACACCAGACTATCCCTCCTTCTCCTCCTCCTACACCAGACTATCCCTCCTTCTCCTCCTCCTACACCAGACTATCCCTCCTTCTCCTCCTCCTACACCTGACTATCCCTCCTTCTCCTCCTCCTACACCAGACTATCCCTCCTTCTCCTCCTCCTACACCAGACTATCCCTCCTTCTCCTCCTCCTACACCAGACTATCCCTCCTTCTCCTCCTCCTACACCAGACTATCTCACTTCTATTCTATTCTCCTCTATTCTTTATCTTCTTTACTCTCTTCTTCTTCTGGTCTGGTAATCTCTTCTTCTTCTGGTCTGGTAATCTCTTCTTCTTCTGGTCTGGTAATCTCCTCTTCTTCTGGTCTGGTAATCTCTTCTTCTTCTGGTCTGGTAATCTCCTCTTCTTCTGGTCTGGTACTCTCTTCTTCTTCTGGTCTGGTAATCTCTTCTTCTTCTGGTCTGGTAATCTCTTCTTCTTCTGGTCTGGTAATCTCTTCTTCTTCTGGTCTGGTAATCTCTTCTTCTTCTGGTCTGGTAATCTCTTCTTCTGGTCTGGTAATCTCTTCTTCTTCTGGTCTGGTACTCTCCTCTTCTTCTGGTCTGGTAATCTCTTCTTCTGGTCTGGTAATCTCCTCTTCTTCTGGTCTGGTACTCTCTTCTTCTTCTGGTCTGGTAATCTCTTCTTCTGGTCTGGTACTCTCTTCTTCTTCTGGTCTGGTACTCTCTTCTTCTGGTCTGGTAATCTCTTCTTCTTCTGGTCTGGTAATCTCCTCTTCTTCTGGTCTGGTATTCCAATAAAGATGAATCAGCTCCAGAAGATGAAGCACCACGGTGCAGGCTCCCCTCTTGCTCTCCCCTTTCACCTCCTGCCTGGCTCCAGAGGTTTGGATGTTAAGGGTCCTGTCTGCCTCCTCCTGCCCCCCTGCGGGCTCTCTCAGTTGGGTTGAGAGAGGAGCTACTGTCCCTCCTGGCTGGTCCTGGAGCCTTCTAAGGCACTGTAGTAAAGAGAGGTGTTCCTATCCCCTTGTCCCTTCCTCTGTTTATCCACCGCCACCAATTCCAAAGCCCCCCTCAACTTGGCAGTGGCTCGTACACACACACACACACACACACACACACACACACACACACACACACACACACACACACACACTCACACACACACAAACAGAAGTACACACGCACGTACACACACAGTGAGTAGTTCAAATGCCAAAGAGCCATGGGGTATGGGCTTTCTGCACTGTCATAGAGACTATCAAGGACACACACATTTAGAAGCTTCTGAAAATGTCAACCCTTTAAAAAAAAGGAAAAAGCAGCCTGCATTCCGGACAGGGGCCATAGAGTTTGATAGAGCACACACAGTGTGTTAGAGTAGCCTAGAAGGAGGAGGTGTGTCTCAGACAGGAGAGCACGGGCCATAGAGTTCGATAGAGCACACACAGTGTGTTAGAGTAGCCTGGAAGGAGGAGGTGTGTCTCAGACAGGAGAGCACGGGCCATAGAGTTTGATAGAGCACACACAGTGTGTTAGAGTAGCCTGGAAGGAGGAGGTGTGTCTCAGACAGGAGAGCACGGGCCATAGAGTTTGATAGAGCACACACAGTGTGTTAGAGTAGCCTGGAAGGAGGAGGTGTGTCTCAGACAGGAGAGCACGGGCCATAGAGTTTGATAGAGCACATACTTAGAAGGCTTCAAAGAGCAAAGATGAACCAGCTGATAACACTCTGTCAGGTCAACTCAGTCATGATCATGTGACACACCATGCCCTTTCATTGGCCAGCAGTTCAATATCAGGTTTCAAATACCTGGTCATTTCTGTACCAAGAAATGGGGTGCAACCAAATATATCTCTGGAATTTCCAGGGACTGACCTGGTTGGTCCCCATTGACATAAACTCAGTGGGCAGAACTATTGTGGACAGTCTTGGGTTCAAATACTATTTCAAATCTGCCAAATACTTTGGGGCCGGTTCGCAGACACATATTAAGCCTAGACCTGGACTAAAAAGCATTCTCCATAGAGATTGAACAGGACAATGTGTAATCTGTGTCTGGGAAACTGGCCCCAAGCATTAAGAACAGGACTAGGACTAATCTGTGTCTGGGAAACTGGCCCCAAGCGTTAAGAACAGGACTAGGACTAATCTGTGTCTGGGAAACTGGCCCCAAGCATTAAGAACAGGACTAGGACTAATCTGTGTCTGGGAAACTGGCCCCAAGAGTTAAGAACAGGACTAGGATTAATCTGTGTCTAGGAAAATGGGCCCAAGAGTTAAGAACAAGGACTAGGATTAATCTGTGTCTGGGAAAATGGGCCCAAGAGTTAAGAACAAGGACTAGGACTAATCTGTGTCTGGGAAACTGGCCCCAAGTGTTTAGAACAAGGACTAGGATTAATCTGTGTCTGGGAAACTGGACCCAAGAGTTAAGAACAGGACTAGGACTAATCTGTGTCTGGGAAACTGGCCCCAAGAGTAAAGAACAGGACTAGGACTAATCTGTGTCTGGGAAACTGGCCCCAACGTTTGCTTTAGCCTGCCTGGAGGGCATGCCAATTGGGCGGGGTTGGCAGTTTTCAAACTATTCAATTCTATTGGTTCCATTGAGCCAGGTAAGAAAATATCAGAACCACAATAACACCCTACGGAACCAATAGAACCACAATAACACCCTATGGAACCAATAAAACCACAATAACACCCAGCAGAGCCAATAGAACCACAATAACACCCTACGGAACCATTAGAACCACAATAACACCCTACGGAACCACTAGAACCACAATAACACACAATGGAACCAATAGAACTACAATAACACCCTACAGAACCACATTAACACCCAATGGAACCAATAGAACCACAATAACACCCTATGGAACCATTACAACTACAATAACACCCTACGGTACCAATAGAACTACAATAACACCCTATGGAACCATTACAACTACAATAACACCCTACGGAACCAATAGAACCAGAATAACACCATACGGAACCAATTTAACCACAATAACACCCTACGGAACCAGTAGAACCACAATAACACCATACGGAACCAATAGAACCACAATAACACCCTACAGAACCAATAGAACCACAATAACACCCTACGGAACCAATAGAACCACAATAACACCCTATGGAACCAATAGAACCACAATAACACCCTATGGAACCAGTAGAACCACAATATCCCCCTATGGAACCAACAGAACTACAATAACACCCTATGGAACCAATAGAACCACAATAACACCCTATGGAACCAATATAACCACAATGTCACCCTATGGAAGCAATAGAACTACAATAACACCCTACGGAATCAATAGAACCACAATAACACCCTTTGGAACCAATAGAACCACAATTACACCCTACGGAACCAATAGAACCACAATAACACCCTATGGAACCAATACAACCACAATAACACCATATGGAACCAATAGAACCACAATAGGTCTATAGGTGACCGGAGGAAGCATTTATTCCAGCTAAGACAACCTCTCTGACACACACAGTGACCTCTCTGATACACATAGAGACCTCTCTGACACACACAGTGACCTCTCTGACACACATAGAGAACTCTCTAATACACACAGAGACCTCTCTAATACACACAGAGACCTCTCTAACACACACAGAGACCTCTCTAATACACACAGAGACCTCTCTAATACACACAGAGACCTCTCTAACACACAGAGACCTCTCTAATACACACAGAGACCTCTCTAATACACACAGAGACCTCTCTAATACACACAGAGACCTCTCTAACACACAGAGACCTCTCTAATACACACAGAGACCTCTCTAATACACAGAGAGACCTCTCTAATACACACAGAGACCTCTCTAATACACACAGAGACCTCTCTAACACACAGAGACCTCTCTAATACACACAGAGACCTCTCTAACACACACAGAGACCTCTCTAACACACAGTGACCTCTCTAATACACACAGAGACCTCTCTAATAAACACAGAGACCTCTCTAATACACAAAGAGACCTCTCTGATACACACAGAGACCTCTCTAATACACACAGAGACCTCTCTAATACACACAGAGACCTCTCTAATACACACAGAGACCTCTCTGATACACACAGAGACCTCTCTAATACACACAGAGACCTCTCTAATACACACAGAGACCTCTCTAATACACACAGGACTTAATCCTCTTTTCCGGGTGAACTGTGAGAGAGGGACAAACAGATCCCTGTATCCATCTCACCACCTGGCTTATTAATTTAGCTAATGCACTAGCCTACAACACACACACACACAACACACACACACACACACACACACACACACACACACACACACACACACACACACACACACACACACACACACACACACACACACAGGTGATCTCTGATCCTTTGACCGAGCATGGCAGGCTAGCTTGCTGGTGTGCGTGTGGTGACCAAGCAGCACGATATGTCCACCTACTACCGGCAGGCAGAGAGATTACGGTAACAACCCTTCTACCGGCAGGCAGAGAGATTACGGTAACAACCCTTCTTGGGTCCAGGTAGAACCCCTCTTTGCTTAATAATTAATAAAATACAGTAAGAGGGAAAGAGGGGAAGAGGGGAAGAGGGGAATAGGGGAGGAGGGGAAGAGGGGAGGAGGGAAGAGGGGAGGAGGGGAAGAGGGGAAGAGGGGAAGAGGGGAGGGAGGGGAAGAGGGGGAAGAGGGGAAGAGGGGAAGAGGGGAAGAGGGGAGGAGGGGAGGAGGGGGAGGAGGGAAGAGGGGAAGAGGGGAAGAGGAACAAATAAAAGAGGGGAAGAGAGGGGAGGAGGGGAAGAGGGGGAGGAGGGGAAGAGGGGAAGAGGGGAGGAGGGGAGGAGGGGAGGAGGGGAAGAGGGGAAGAGGGGAAGAGGGGAAGAGGGGGAGGAGGGAAGAGGGGAAGAGGGGAGGAGGGGAAGAGGGGAAGAGGGGAAGAGGGGGAAATAAAAATCTGTGGATTAAAGAGCAATATTACTCTCCCAGGATTACCAAGAGGGAGGATTACCACAGAGAGGAGAGATGGGCCTTTTATTAAGGGGATGGGAGACAGGAGGGAGACATACACACACACACACACACACACACACAGAGAGAGACAGGGGAACACACACACACAGAGACAGGGGAACACACACACACACACACACAGACAGGGGAACACACACACACACACACACACACACACACAGAGACAGGGGAACACACACACACACACACAGAGACAGGGGAACACACACACACACACACACACACAGAGACAGGGGAACACACACACACACACAGGCTCAAGGGCACACAGAGACACACAAAGCCTGTCATTGCCTGAATAGGGATAAGAATGAGATGAATCACTGACCATTAGACAAAACCTTTAGTTTGGATAAAAGATGAGTACAGTAAAAAGATAATTCATCACTATGGAGATTACATCATGATCATTCATCACCATGGAGATTACATCATGATCATTCATCACCATGGAGATTACATCATGATGATTCATCACTATGGAGATTACATCATGATCATTCATCACCATGGAGATTACATCATGATCATTCATCACCATGGAGATTACATCATGATCATTCATCACTATGGAGATTACATCATGATCATTCATCACCATGGAGATTACATCATGATCATTCATCACCATGGAGATTACATCATGATCATTCATCACCATGGAGATTACATCATGATGATTCATCACTATGGAGATTACATCATGATCATTCATCACTATGGAGATTACATCATGATCATTCATCACCATGGAGATTACATCATGATCATTCATCACCATGGAGATTACATCATGATCATTCATCACCATGGAGATTACATCATGATGATTCATCACTATGGAGATTACATCATGATCATTCATCACCATGGAGATTACATCATGATGATTCATCACTATGGAGATTACATCATGATCATTCATCACCATGGAGATTACATCATGATCATTCATCACCATGGAGATTACATCATGATCATTCATCACCATGGAGATTACATCATGATGATTCATCACTATGGAGATTACATCATGATCATTCATCACTATGGAGATTACATCATGATCATTCATCACCATGGAGATTACATCATGATCATTCATCACCATGGAGATTACATCATGATCATTCATTACATTCTGGAGGGTCAGTCTGGAGGGTCAGTCTGGTTAGTACTGGAGGTCTGGAGGGTCAGTCTGGTTAGTACTGGAGGTCTGGAGGGTCAGTCTGGAGGGTCAGTCTGGTTAGTACTGTATGTCTGGAGGGTCAGTCTGGTTAGTACTGGATGTCTGGAGGGTCAGTCTGGTTAGTACTGGAGGTCTGGAGGGTCAGTCTGGTTAGTACTGGAGGCTTGGAGGGTCAGTCTGGTTAGTACTGTATGTCTGGAGGGTCAGTCTGGTTAGTACTGCGATGTCTGGAGGGTCAGTCTGGTTAGTACTGTAGAGGTCGGGAGGGTCAGTCGGGTATGGTCAGTACTGATGTCTGGAGGGTCAGTTGGTTAGTACTGTATGTCTGGAGGGTCAGTCTGGTAGTCTGTATGTCGGGAGGGTCAGTCTGGTTAGTAATGTATGTCTGGAGGG